>NW_015173173.1:29894-80455 GCF_001447785.1 Gekko japonicus | reverse complement strand
AAAGAGCCTTCCACAACATCTTCTACATGAGATCCTTTAATTAGCCATGCCCAGTGTTCCCTCTAAGCTGAGTTAGTATGAGTTAGCTCACAGGTTTTTAGCCTCCGGCTCACACATTTTTGCCTTAGCTCAGGAAGGATCGCTACAGAGCAAACTCATTGATGCAGGAGCCAAATCGCTCGCTCACAACTTTAATGCCAGAAGCTCACAAAGTAGAATTTTTGCTCACAAGACTTCACAGCTTAGAGGGAACATTGGCCATGCCAGGCACTGAACTTAGCACCATCTGCGTGCAAAGCAGGAGCTCAACCATTGAGCCATGGCCAGCTGTCTGGTTCTAGATCTGCCATGAACATTGTTATAAGAGTACACATCTTGAAGGCACAAAGCCCATTTCTTCAACAAAAGGACAATGCTTGCTAATAACAGTACTCCAGTTATTTTGAAGAATCAAAATAATTTTCCAATTAACCTTAAATGTACACAAAAGCAGGTCTTTGGAACTTGCTGAATGTCCAGTCCAATTTTAAATGATACCACCCAAGCAGTAGAAATGCACCTTGCTTTTACCCTTTTAATTAAGTAATTAAAAGTAACAGCTTAAACTGGCACAGCTGACATTTTGCGGAGATTTAATTTTGAATTTCTTTCAGCCAAACACTGCAGTCATAACTTTTCCAACAATAAAAATTATGTTAAATGCACAGGCTACAATGGATTTAAGCACACTTAACTACATCCCACTTTGTAGTTATTGGTGGAACCAAGAGATATGCTTAGGTGGTTTACATCAATGTGAGCAACTTTCAAAGTGCATTGCTGAACAGAGCTAATTAGTGGTGGGGGGGGACCCTCTCTAGTAGGAAGGGTAACAGATGGCTTTAAAAAGGGCATCAGACAAGTTCATGGAAGACAGGTCTAGTAATGGCTATTAGACATGACAAGCCAGGAGTCTTCCTGCAGAAAATTGGAGGAGCACAATTTGCAGCCCTTCCCCAAAATATCCTCCTCTAAGCTCACAGCTGTTTGAGCTAGCCAGAGTTAAATGGACCGCTGCTTCTGACATCAGCATAAAGAGTGCCTTTAATGGCTTGCTGCTGTTAGTGTGGGTACCCTGCGCATTTTCAGCCTCCTTGATTTGCGGTTCAGTCTGACAATTCTCTCTCTCTATTCAGTGCAAGATTCCCTATGCTGTGTTTCAGCAGCCAGGGCTCCATTTGATGCCAGTGAAGTACAACCTTCAGTCTCCCGTAAAGTTTTTTCATTGTCATTTTTGTGCTGCCTTCTTACAACCAAATATTAAGGGCTCGGTGTTAGGTTGTGTATGAGCATCTAGACATGTAAGGGGGGAGGGATTAAAGAGTTCAGAAGGAAAGTATGCCTTGTACAGTTTTCTCTCATAATCATGGATGGCCACAATTTTTGCTACAGAATGCTGAAAAAGGAACAGTAAGAAGCTTTACTTGTCCACAGGTTTGTCAGCTCAGGGAATTCCTGGAGGTTTGGAGGTGGCGCCTGGGGAGGACAGAGTTTAGGGGAGGGGAGGGGACCCCAACAGGAATGTGATGCTAATATGGAGTCCACACCCTGAAACAGCCATCTTCTCCAAGGGAACTGATCTTGGTCATCTGGAAATCAGATGTAATCCCAGGAGATCGCCAGATCCCACCTGGAGACTGGCAACCCTGCAGTGTACAGGAAAAGTGGGTGGAGGTAACAGATGTAGATTCTGCTGGCATGCAAAACCAAAAACGAGAAAGGTTCTTTCCAGCCATCCCTTCTGCATTCACGTGCCTTTCTGAAAGTCATGGGGAAGACCTGAACTACTCATAAGGCACCAAAGCCATTCTTAATTGACTCATTTCTCAAGCAGGCTTGTAGTTCAGCAAAAACAGTCACGCTTAGGGAAGGGGGGAGTCAGCTGTTTTCAATTCTTCATATTGCAAGAAGTACAAACAAAGGGTTTTCCTGAAACGATGTCATGTAAGTTCATAGCAATTGCCAACACGAATGCCAATCCACACAAGCCCAAGGGTGGACTGGCCCTTTCAATTTCCCATTAGGTTGGTATCCCAGAGGGCCACTGATAATCAAGCACAAACCAAGCCCCAGTGGCGAGACCTGGCCAGTGTAGTGTCAGAAAAAGCCTCATGTCAGATTTTACCTCTAAATGCTACCAAACACACTCAGAATAGAGCATGTTCTGTAGCAGCAACTGAGGCCCATTCCCTGCAGTTGCCCACAACTAGCTTCATATTGACCTACCTCACAAATTAGAGGCTTAGAGACTGTGTGATATGATATTCAGGCCCAAACCAGGGGGGGACGGGACTTGTAGATGCGGAGAGTACAAGCTATCATGAAAAATCTGCCATACTGCAAAGCAGGGCTCTTTTTGTAGAAAAAGCCCAGCAGGAACTCATTAGCATAATAGGCCACACCCAACAGCAGGAACTCATTAGCATATTGGGCCACACCCCTGACCGCACAGCTCATTAGCACATTAGGCCGCACCCACATGTTACCAGAAGTGTGGTCATCCAGCCACACCCACCTTTTGCTTGTTATTCTGTTTACCTTGTTTGTTGTCAAAACCCAGGGCCTTTTTTTGTAGCAGGAACTCCTTTGCATGTTAGGCCACACACCCCTAATGTAGCCAATCCTAATGAGTTCCTGCTGTTGGGTGTGGCCTATTATGCTAATGAGTTCCTGCTGGGCGTGGCCAACTTGGGAACCAGCCGGAACTCTGTTCCTGTGCGTTCCTGCCCAAAAATAGCCCTGCTGCAAAGTAGCTGTAGAACTAGGAATAATGGAGTATTCAGTCTCTCCCACTGTAGATATTACGGTATCATTACATGTCCATACTGCCTCCCAAAACGTATGGTGATTCTGCGTCTAGCATTCACTCCACATTTTCTCAACTTGGAGGGAAAAGTGCAGCTCAAAACCACATTCAAATACCTCGGGGCAACACCGTACTGACTGCAAAGTCACCTCTGAATGGCCATAAAATGGTCATAAATTTAGGCAGAAGGTACAATAAAATCTGATAATCAAAGAAAGCAAAAGCAGCATGGAGTGTGGAGGCTACCATAAAAATCCGAGGATCAGAGGGAGTGAAAGCAGCATGCAATGAGAAGGGAATTTCTGTTACAACGTGGGTTTTGTAAAGCAACGAAGGGAAAAGTCAATGCAGAATCAGCCATAGTTAATACCCTGCCAAGTGAAGTGAATTCTGTCACTAGTCAAAGATACTGGGCATGTGTGCTGAGGCATTATGATGACCACATGACAGCTGTGCCTCCATGCAGCAAAATGTGACAATTTGAGCAACAAAAACAGCTCCCCTGTTTGAGGCACTTGTTTGCACACTCATTAACACAAAATGCCTCAACGAGGCAAAACAGGATGGGAGGCTTTCCAGCAGCAGTGTAGGAGAGGGCAGCAGTCATCATTAAATCATTAGCACTGATAGAATTACCAACTGGCCAGAAAAAGGCCGGCCGGCCTGCCTCCTCTGCTTACCCTGCAGAAACAAGCAAATACATCTTCTCCCAGCATGGAGATACACATCATCATCTGCTAATGGCTGCAGATGACACTTCTGTTAAAGGGAGGGGGAGAAGCCCCTCCCCTCCAAACCAGCGACCCTAGTCACTGACTGAGTCCCAGCCAAGCAGCTCCTGCCAGGATCACACTGCTCAGCTTACTCCTAGGCCATTTTAGCAGCCCCGTCCACCCCTGTATGTGATGGAAACTGTGATCAAGACATAGCTGACTTATGATGACTCCATAGGGTTTTCAGGGCAAAAGATGAACAGAGGTGGTTTGCCATTGCTTGCTGCTGCACAGATTGGGTTGCCAACCTCCAGGTGGTGGCTGGAGATCTCCTACAATTACAACTGATCTGCAGGCAACAGAGGTCCGTTCACCTGGAGAAAGATGAACTCTATGGCATCACACCCCACTGAAGTCCTGCCTCTTCCCAAATCTCACCCTCCTCAGGCTCCACCTCCAAGAGCTGGCAACCCGGAGCTGGCAACCTTAGCAAAGCAGCCCTGGACTTCGTTGGTGATCTCCCATCCACGTCCTAACCAGGGTCGGCCGTGCTTAACTTCCAAGATTTGTCAAGATCGGGCTAGCCTGGGCCATCCAGATCAGGACACCACCCCCCGTATAAGCCAATCAAATGCTGTAATGCTTGAACAAATATTGCACAACATGGACAAACCGTGCCAGTGCTATATTGCTGCTGCAGTCCATTTCCCCACGTGCTCTGTATTCTAATTCTAAACGTCACCCTAGACAGTTACTTCCAAAAATATCAGCATTTATAGCAATGATCAAAACTATGGTAGCAAGCAACAATGCAAGTTCTTAAAAGCTCAATTATCTGAATGTAGCAAGTTCTGTTTATGTCAATGGAATGTACTTCTCAGTCATTGGTTCTGACTTAGCACAAAACCTACAACTGATCGACTACATTCAGCTAGCAAATCACAATATGTGCACATGTAACTTTGGGTTGGTGTCTAGCAGAAAGAAGACCATGGATACCAAACTAGGAAGCAGGATTGCCAGGCACAACCTGGTAACTGACAAAAGATGGGGGAGGCGAGGACTGCCACTGGAGGGCAATCAGCATCTCCAGTGCAATGATGTAACTTTCAGTGGGACCCAGAAGTGACAGCATCATGCCAGGATTGATGTTCTAGAATTCAAAATTCGCCCCGAACTGTTTTGACAAATTCTAGAGCATCGCCAGGAATGATGATGTCACTTCCAGGTTGCACCAGAAGAAGCATCATCACCACACCAGGGATGCCTTTCTCACCCCCTCCCCCATTTTGTCTGAGCAGTTCCTCCTGTTACCCAGGTGAGCAGTGCCAGGCAATGGGAAGATCCCGGGCCCCCAGTGGGAACCTGGCAACACTACCAAGAAGCGTGGAGGCAGCACATAGGTAAAAGGTTGCAAACCGCCTTCCCTGTTATATTCATTCCTCTGGTGATGACGAGTGCTTAGTATCATTTCACCATATCAGTTCCCTTCTCATGCAGAGAATCAGTGCGGCCAGAACACATACAACCACAGTATAACAAAATGTAAAACAAAAGCAGTTTCTGGTTGGTGGTCTATTTGCAGGAGTAGCTGCAGCTTCTCATAAACTGACCTGCCCAGTAAGGTGGCCACCTTCCGTGAAGTCAGAATAACCATTTAGACTTCTAGATGCTTTGTACAAAAGACACTACTACAGAGTTACAAAATTAAAATCCTTCACCAGTTAAATCCTTCACTACAGGACTTCTCGTTTAATAATCTGTTCAAAACACTTTGCAGCTATCTAGCTTAGCGTTCACACACTTTAAGAATGAACAGAATCAAATTTTGTTTAATGTGAAAAGTCAGCTCTTCATATCTGAGCACAGAAACACTTATATGCTTGTTATACGCTCTTCTTACAAGGATAGTACTTTGCTATAACAATAGTACAGTGAAAAGAGATGTAAAATTTCCAGAAGCAACGCTTACCTTCCTGTCAAAACTAAACTTCTTTTATGGATTTAACAATGTTAAATGCATAATTTATAACTTAATTACCATAGAAAATTGTGCTATTGTTATATTTATGGAATTTAAAAGTATAAATATTGGGCATAGGTTCCAAAATTACATCAGCAAGTTCCTTTGTTTGTTTGTTTTGACTTTTATTCCACCCTCCCCAGGAACAAGCTCAGGGCGGATAACAACAACAATATAAAATAATATAAACACAATAATTCAGTAGTTAAAACAGTTAAAACCATATGAATTAAAACAGGTAGCTATATCAATTAAAGTGCAATAGTCTCAGAAGCTGGAGTCGCTGGGCCACTAAAAATCTGGGCCACATAGAGATGGAGAGCTTCAGCAAGGGAGGCCAACTTTATTGGATGCCCACCGCCTCATCCAAAGGACTGGTGGAATACCTCCATTTTACAGGCCCTGTAGAAGTATAGAAGGTCCCACGGGGCCCTGATCTCAAGTGGAAGCATGTTCCACCAGGCCGGGGTAAGGCCAGAGAACCCTCTGGCTTTAGTCTAGGCTAAGCAAACAACTCTTGGGCCAGGGCCAACCAGCAGATGTTGATCGGCTGAGCACAACGCTCTCCAGGGCACATATGGGGAGAGGTGATCCCTCAGACATGTCGGTCCCAGGCTCCACAGGGCTTTGAGGGTGAGTAATAGGGCTGCCAAGTGGGGGCAGGGGGGCGGGTAAACCCTCGCTTTGGAGGCCCGATTTCCACTGCCGCGGAATTGGGCCCCGGGGGGAACTCCGCCCCCCGAAGCGCAGCATGGCTACGTCACCAGAGGTGACACAACCACGTCGACCACGTTGGGGCCATGGCCCGGATCATCAGAGGAAAAACTCTATGGTTTTCCCTCCGACGATCGGGGCCACGCCCTCAACGTGGTCGACGTCGCGCGTCACTTCTGGTGATGCGCTGGCGGCGCCCGTGCGCATCCGGAGACAGCTCCCGGAGCCTGGTGAGGCTCCCCCGCCAGTGAGTTTTTTTGACTTGGCAACCCTAGTCAGTACCAACACCTTGAAATGGATCTGGTACTCAGTTGGTAGCCAGTGCAATTGGTGTAGCACTGGCTGAATGCATGCCCACACAGACGATGCAGTCAGCAGGCATGCCACCGTACTTTGCACTAGCTGGAGTTTCCAGATCAGTCTCAGGGGCAAGCCCACAGTAATCAAGCCTGGAAGTGACCATTGCATGGGTCACCATAGTCAAGTCTCGGGTACCAGTTGCCTGATCTGCCAAAGATGATAAAAGGCCAACCTGGCAACTGCGTTGACCTGGGCCTCCACGGAAAGTAAGGCATCCAGGATCACTCCCAGGCTCTTCACCTTCTGGGCCGGCACAAGTGATGCGCTGTCCAAGGTTGGAAGCCTGCTTCCTGACTTAAACACACACCCTGCACAGGTACAGGACCTCCATCTTTGCTGGATTAAGTTTCAACCGGCTCTGCTACAACCACCCAGCCACGCCCTCCAGTGCCCTGGCCAAGTCCTCTGGGGCGGAGTCCAGGCAGCCATCCAACAACACATAGAGTTGGGTGTCATCTGCCTATTAGTGACAGCCCAGCCCAAACCCTCGGACCAACTGGGTGAGGGGCCGCGTGTAGATGTTAAACAGCATTGGCAAGAGGATCGCCCCCTGCAGCACTCCACAGTCAAGTGGGTATCATGGGGAGATCTGCTTGCCAAGTGCCACCCTCTGTCCCCAACCATGGAGAAAGGGGGAAAACCATTGTAAAGCAGTCCCCCAAACTCCTATGTCAGTGAGGCAGTGGTCATAAGATTGTAGTCAACCATGTCGAATACTGCCATTACCATCCCTATGCCTATCCTAGACTGCAACTCTCTTCCTTCATCATGTGTTCTCTTTTTGCTAGGTTGAGCACTATTTCCCTTGCAAGAGAAGACCAGGGCAAAGTAGCAATTGAGCAGTTCTGCCCTCTCTTCGTCACACCTGTTAAAATTCCACTTTCCTCTCCCTGCAATGGGCCTACCACTTTCTTGTTCTTTTTCTTGCTCCAATCATAACCAAAGAACCATTTTTTGTTATGTTTAGCATCTCTCACTAGCCTAAGCTCATATTGAGCATTAGGTTTTCTATTATATTCATCCTTGCTTATATGGCCCTCCTGCCATTTCCTAAATGTGTCTTTTTTCAATTCCCAGATCTTTAGAAAGCTGTTTATGGAGCTTTAGGTTTCTCCCATTTTTCCTTCTCATTGGATTTGCTTTTAAGAACCTCTCACCCCTCTTGAACTCCCTTGTCCTTGAATATCTGTGACCATGGGATTCTACCCAGCAAAACTTTAAGTTGATTAAAATTTGCTTTTCTAAATTCCAACCTATATGCCTGATTACATCCAGTTTTTCCCTTCCCCCAGATCTTATATTCCAAAATTACTTAGGGTGCCTATTACTTTCACCTCATCAACCAGCTCTTTCCTGTTTGTGAGAATCAAGTCCAAGACAGTAGACCCCCTTGTTTCCTTCCCCACCTTCTGGAAAATTAAGTCAGCAAGACAAGTCAGGGATTTATTAGACCTTTCATTTTCAACAGAGTTTGCCTTCCAACAGATATCAAGGTAACTGAAATCTCCCATGACCACTATGTCCCATCTCTTGAACATTTTGTAATCTGGTATAGGAGCGCATCATCCAAGTCATCTGCCTGGCTTGATGGTCTATAATAGACCCCCCACCACCACCATAGTATCACTGGTCAGGGCCACCTATCAGGAGCATGTGACCCCAATACTACAGCAACTACACTGGCTACCGATCCACTCCCAAGCCCAATTCAAGGTGTTGGTTTTGACATTCAAAGCCCTACATGGCTTTGGATTCCGGTATCTGAAGGACCATCTTCTTCCATATATTCATGCCCAGCAATTAAGATCACAGGTAGAGGCCCTCCTGAATGTCCCATCAATTAAAGAATTTCATCTGGTGAGTCCACAAGAGAGGGCCTTTCGAGTGGTAGCCTCGTGATTATGGAACAAACTCCCCAAGGAGGTGTGCCTGACCGCCCCCCTCACTTTCAATCTTTAAGAATAAGTTCAAGATGGTTTTATTTAGAACTACATTTGATTAATTTATTGGCACTCCTAAACTGTGATTTTGAATTTGGTTTTTTTTTTTAATGTATTCTATTTTACGTATTTTATCTGCATTGTAAGCCACGGGTTCTGCAGGATAGAAAGGTGGCTAATAAATGTTTTAAATAAATGAGTGAATAAAATAAATAGAATGTAGAAAGAAATATGAAACCAGAAGCCTGTAGTGTAGTGGGGGAAGGGGATCCTCCTTTCCCGTCCTTAATTTGTCTGAATGTTGTGGCAGATGTATCCATTAACACATACACAACCTATACATTTAAAAGTTCATATCAAAGTTAATGACTCACAAGTCACAACCGGCCAAAGTGCAGGGAGGAAAGACTAAGTAAACTGGACAACATATTTCAAAACCACATCACCCCTGGAACACCCTCTTCAACACTATTATTATACTTTGATTTTTCTCCCTTCAGGTGATGAATCTGTCTAGACAAAGTAGCACTTCTGATGTAAGATAGGTAGCCGCTAGAGACATGGCCTTCACTGTAATGGTCCCTCAGCTGTGAAATGCCTTTCCCATATAGCTATCTGTCTGATGTCTGGCCTGTGAAATCCGGGGCACACAGCTATCGAATTCTAAACTTGGAAGAGACCTTATAGCTGTAGCCAACTTGTCCAATTTACTCCCCAATGCAGGAGATCCAAAAGGAGAGCATACCCAACAGCTGGCTGTCTAGGTTCTGCCTGAAGGCCTCCACCAAAGGAGAGCTCACCTACCCCTCGGTATCTGGTTCCATTGTTAAAGCATTCTTACCATTACAAATTTTCACCTAAAGTTCCACCAGAATCTACACTGCTGTAACTTAAGCTTATTAGATGTAGTCTTCTCTTCTGCCACTGCTGAGTCTTTGCCCCCTTTCAAGTGACAAGCCTTAAAGTAGGTGAAGGGCATAAATACGTCACCCCTTAGACTTCTCTTCTCCTGGCTAAACATATTCAGTTCCCGCAATCCTTTCTCTTAGGACTTGTTTCCAGACACATACACACACCACAGCATCTTTGCTGCCCTCCTCTGAACACGTTCCAATTTGCCTACTTTTTAAAATTTGCTAGGTTAACATATTTCTGTGAATCAAGGCTTTAGATTACTTTTCTCCACCCTTCATATATAGTTACTGTTACCAATTGGATGCTGAGTTATGTAATTTTATATATTTGTTCATGTTTGGAGAATGAATTGTTCCAATCCGCTGTATTATCATTCCTGTTGGAAAGAGCTGTCAAGTCACAGCTGATTTATGGCAACCTTTTAGGGCAGGGGTCCCCGACATTGTGCCCGTGAGCGGATTGGGGCCCACCAACACCTTTTCTGGTGCCTGCCTGCCAAGTGGATCTGCACAAGGATCTACATAGTGTTAATGGAAGTTAAGCTGCGGCAGTCATTTTGTGGCTGGCTCCACCTCCTGTGGCAGCCGTTTTGTGGCAGCCATTGTATTGCCATGTCCAGCATCCCATGCCAGAATTCCAAATGTGCCCACAGTCTGAAATAGGTTGAGGAGCAAGAGATGTTCAGAAGTGGTTTGCTACCCCCTGCCATCCATCTAAATACTAGCCAGGGCCATCCCTCCTTAGCTTCCAAGATCTGACGAGACCGGGCGAGCCTTAGCCACTTCAAAAGTCTTTTAGGAAGTGAGTCTGGATATAGATCTTTCAAATAAATAACTATTTGCTGCAGATATATTTTTACACATGCAGTACCAAAACCAGAGTAATATTTTGATTGACCCCAAGAGCTGAACTGCATGCCAGAAGAATATCATTCTTATCACCGAGTAGATTATAATTCAATGACTTGCAGTAGAATGGGTTTAGTGCCTCCACTGAAAGATTTGAGATAATTTGATATGAAAGTGCTCTCTGCCTGGTATTTGATTACTGATAGTTGTTTCACACAAGCAAATCATTGTGATTTTGCTTTTTCTCCGTGTGGAGAGAAAGGAAAAAAGAAAAAAGCCAGTAAATTCTCTGTGTGAACATGCATATGTGAACTGGGAATGAAATCTAAAACACAGTCTCATCTTTCCATTTTACACCAATGTTGTCCACTTTGACACCTCAAGCTAGTCACAACAGTTTCCTCAAAGACAGATGTTTATCTAGACTCCATCCTCTTCTGCAAACATATTTTGACACCTTTAACAGAAAGATTTATATGACCAAGTAGAAAATGGCAAAGAATTACGATCTCCAAGTTTAAAAAAAAAAATGTCCTCAAATACTCTTAAAACTAAGCCAGTGTTTAGAACGGGCTTTCCATTTCCCATTCTGCTTTGGGAACAAGTAAAGGTGCATTAGTGTTAGATATGCATGCATTATAGTGGGGTTTTAATATCCTCATAAGAGATAAAAGAACTACACTTTCCATGTGTAATTCAACATGATCAGAAACCTTTAGTACACATTCAAATCCCCACCGTGCCATGAAGCTTGCTGGGGGATCTCAGGCCAATCACTGTCTCTCAGCCTATCCTAGTTCAGGTTGTTGTGAGTATAAAACATCAAAGGGAGAACCATGTATGCTTCCCTGAATTCCTTGGAGGAAGGATGGGGATACAAATGTACTGGACAGATAAGGTATATGGCCAGCTACTATCGCATATGTACAGCACATATATATGTACAGTATATATATATATATATATACACACACACACACACACACACATATATATATATGTACAGAATATATATATATGTACAGTGTGTATATATATATATATATATACACACACACACATATATATATATACACATACACACACACACACATATATATATATATATACACACACATATATATATATATACACACACATACATATATATGTATATGCACCTTGGTGTTTAGTCATGCCGGCCACATGACCACGGAAACGTCTTCGGACAGCGCTGGCTCTTCGGCTTTGAAACGGAGATGAGCACCGCAACCCTAGAGTCGGATTCGACTGGCTTTCGAGCAAGGGAACCTTTACCTTTACAGCACAGGGTCTACTTTCATATGGTCAGCTCTACATCACTGGAATCCATGTATGTACCAATTAGCTTCATAGGCTGGGTCAATTTTTCTCACCTAGGGAAAAAGCCATGCGATAGGCCCCATCTGTGCCGCTCCCCAGCACTATGTAGAATTGGATACCATATTTATTCACTTTGTTTATTACAACACCCAGCCTTTTCTTTTTGGCTCACGTACATTTATGTGAGTGAGACAGACAGAAGTGGTTCTCATAGTTTTCTGCTTTCTCGTGAAAATAAACTTTCTGGAGTTTAGGAAATAGCAATATTGATACTAAAGAACAACTGGTTATTAAGAACCAATTCACACACGTATTTCTTGTATGGTCAACATGTAGGCAACCAGAGATCTTAGCAACAGGTTTTAGTTAGGGCTTCTGGGTGTCATCACGTCGCCTTTCGGGCCAGTTGGGGGCAGGATTTTTCCCCACCGGCCAGTTGGGTGGCAGCGGGGAAGCACCTCCCAAAAGTGGGGGGGGGTTCCCCCCTGCTTGGGGATCTGGCAACCTTTCCTTAGTGGCAAGGTTAGGGATGCCACATGTCTGTTTTTGGCAGGCAATCTCCTGACGAAGAGCCCTCCCACCCCCTCTTGCCACTTGGGCTGGTGGCAGAAGCAGCAGGGGGCAGAAATGACGTGTCATTGTCACATCTGGGCAAAACCACAGGTGGGTCTATAAACTCTATGGTAATGCCACAGAGCAGGGGTCCCCAACCTTTTCAAGCCTGCAGGCACTTTTGGAATTCTGACACACTGTGGTGGGTGCAGCCACAAAATGGCTGCTGCAGGAGGTCATAGCAGTGAAGGTCCTTATTGCCACAGCAACATTTTTAAAAATCTGCACAGCCAATTAAACTCCAGTGACCAATGAGAAGCCTTGCTGATCAAAAGCTTCACCTGGCCCTACTCACTTTCTAAAAACATTTGGCAGGCACCATGGCACCCATTGGCACCATGTTGAGTACCCCTACTGTAGATTTTCTAGAGCTGACATCACACCCAGGTTTTTGCCTGGATGTGGTCAGCATGTAGCCCATGCTACATTTCTGCCTATGCCCCACCCACAAAGCTCCCAGGGATGCTGGGCCGTCACCTGGTATCCCCAGCTAAAGTACAAGCTTTGTGGCCAGAAGGCCTGAGAATCCAAACCCATCACCTCCAGTTAAAAACCTGGGATCACTGCCAATTAAGGTAGACAACACTGAGTTAAGTGGACCAATAGTATAACTTAATAGGAGGCATTTTAATATGACCAACTGTTTTTACTGGAGCAATGTCAATGCTAGGAATTTATTTGATAGCTTTGTCTTCATTCAGGTGCAAATGATACACAGACATCAGGTAGCTTGGAAAGATGTCTCAAGACAATACATTCCTCATTCCTATTGTGTTTACTCAGTGAAGAGTGTAGTTTGCTAATCCAAGTACTCTCAGGCCAACAGGTATAAGCTCTCCCAATGTGGTCAATGATCTCATATTTATACACAGAACCCATTCAAGTTTGAAACAGCAAGCAAAACTCAAGGCTTTGCCCTCCTTTTACTGGTGCAGAAACCACCCTCAGCCCCTGCCCCTCCCCCTTTACCACAGCAGGAAGACACATTAAAGCCACAGCGCAGGGGAAGTCACATCAGATCACCTTTGAAATTGCTCTTAGCTGTGCTAAGAACTCCTAAATGGTTTCCTCCTGCAGGATCCACATCAGGTCCTCCCCTTGTGTGCTGGATTGAAAGCAGAGCACGTCACCACCAGCATAAAAGCCACTTCCTCAACACAGAACAACCTTCGCCGGTGACTGATGTGCCTCTCACAACTAGACTTACTGAAGTACTTTCATGGGAGAGAAACTGAACAGGCAATTAAGACAGAAGAGTGGCGGGAGAAGGAGAAGTTAGGGTCAGAAGTATTAGGGAAGTAGGAAAAAGTAGAAGAAGAAACTGAGATGGTTGATCACATCTATCTCACTTCCTATTATAGCACATACCAACAATGATTCTCTAGCATGGAAGAAGATAACAAAGACCTGCAGCTTACTGGGGAGAAACTGACTGTGTCCCTATACCCTTTTCTCTGTATACCAAGGTTAAGTCTTTGAGGAACAAATGCTTGCTGAGTACTGTGTGTGGACTTTTTTGTTTTGGTTGAGAAACGGGAATACATTCCAATTTGTCGAGCACTGCATAAACTCCCAATCTAACATCAAATATCTGACACCCATATTCATACTAGCTTTTCTCCATAGCCTGTTACTTACCTAGGAAGCTGCTGGTGTGAACTGAGGCCCCGGTCACATGGGCCGGATATCGCGGGGGGAGGCGTGGCTGTTTGCCCCGGAGCGAACTACCACGCGGCAGCCGGATCAAGCGTCCCGCCGGACATCCCGCCGACGTCCCGTGGTTGGGGGGAGGTGCTGATCATACCTCACTCCTGCGGCGCGGCAAAGAAGCGGCGCCGCGGAGGTTGTTTTGTTTTTTTAAATGTAAGTGTTCGCATGCGCCGTTGGGTGCTTGTGCGCACCCGTGGAGACTTGACCCAAAAAAAACTTTTCGCGATGGGACATGGGCGGGCGCCGGATGCCACGAGCTAACACCAGAAATGTGATCTGACGCCCGCCCTTGCCCCACGCTTTCCGGAAACTAGTACCTCGGAGGTACTAGTTTTTTACAGCGCATCTTCGGAGTGAAGCCTCAGGTGAGCCACGGGAGCTCTACGCTTCCCAGATGTGGCGGTGAGATCGTGCCCAGAAAATCCGCCTATCTTCCGTCTCTCTAGTGTGCCTAATGCTCCGTGTGAGCGGGGCCCGAGTCAAGCAAACACACCAGTTCTGAGCAGTGACCAACTAAACGGGTCGGGGTGTGTGTGTGTCTGTGAATAGGTGATAAGGTACCAGTGTAAGTCTCACTATGGAAGTTTTAAAGGAATTTATAGAGAACCAAAATAGGATGAAAATCAGAAATAAGATTTATTAAAGAGGAATCCAGCAACACATTAAAGCAGGGGAATGAGCTATCTGCATGAGAGATTGATTCCAAGGACCAAGGAGACTGAGCAAATTATCATCTCAAGTAGAAGGCAGGGAATGTAAGGTTTGGATGGAGAGAGATCGAGAGAAATAGAGAGCGTCCTACAGTTTATAGCTACTGTAGGATTCTATGAGAGTTCAATACTGATGGGGAAGTCTAGACACAGGGCAATAAAAGGTAGTGGTTAGAGTGTCAGAATCTGGGAGACCCAGGTTCGAATCGCCACTGTGTCATAAATGCTTGCCAGGTGACCTTGGTCCAGTTACACACTCCCAGCCTAGCCTACCTCACATGGGTGCTGTGAGGATAAAATGTAGGAGAAGAGAATAATGTAAGCCACTTTGAGTTCCCATTGGGAAGAAAGGTGGGGTATAAATAAATGTAAATTAATTAAAATAAATAAAGCAGGGACACATGCCGTTTGCCAAATAGGAGCTTAACAAGATCACAAAACTGCCAGCCAACATGACTGAATAAGGTGAGGTACTACTTCTTCACTTTAATCTCTGACTTTTTTGGCCTATAGAAAAGAACTCAAAACAGGTGCAGATGTTCAGAAAGAAAAGTCTGAGGCTCCAACACAAAACATCATTTAGGAAGTACATTCCACTGAGCTCATTGGGACTTACTTCTCAATAAAAATGCAACCCATGTAGCTGTAGGCCGTGTTTCATGTAGCAGCATTTCTACACAGATGGCACTTTTATACACAGTAGCAGGAAACCTGTGTGTAGCTTGAAAATCTCTCTCACACTCACACACCCCTGTATATACTTAGCATTCAGATGTTAGAAGCCACAGGCAATTTTTCACAACTCCCCTTAACACCAGTGCAGCAATTATTATAAAATGTGGCTCTTCTGACCACACCGCCTCCCTTCTCAAGCAGTAAAGCCCTTATCTGTCAAAACCTTTCGACACTGCTTTCCAATTTACTAATCTTAATTATTGTCTTGTTGAAATCAGACTGTATCTTATAACTCAGGATCCTGAATCTTCTCTTCGGTTATCTAATAATTTAAACAAAAATTAGGATAGCCCACAAAGACTTTTAAGCTTTCAGCAAGAAAACAGATGAGAAAACAACCCTCAACATGCTAGCTGTCTGTCTGCAGGAAGTATTCGTATGGGGGGGGACCCCATCTGTGGTCTCTGATGTAATGCATTCTACCACTAATTCTGGTGCATGTATAGACTCTACCATATAGGGATGGACAGATTACCCCATCACCAGAGCTCAGACCAGGTGTCAGTCATATTTAAATAAGGATCCAGCATGTGAAGAAGAAAACCTATTTTTCTCAATCATGAAACAGCTTTTTCTCCTAGGTGCTGCAACTAATTGCCTGAAAAAAATGAGATGCTGCTTGGGATAGCAGACTGGCTCTAATTAACTGATAAGGACCAAGGTCATGGTAACAAGCAGACGACTACTTCCAGGCACTTCCTCATTGCAAACCCACCCTGGAAAAAAGGTAAAGAATCTCCCCACCCCCAACATGACAGGAAGGAGAAAGGGCTCAAGGAACTGGGAACCTGCCCCATCTAGGACATACAATACAGATTTTAACCTGGGCCTCCCAGATGCTAATTCAACAATTTCTACATCACACTGGTATATGCAACTGCCCTGGAAATGTCAAACAATCCCCTGTGGTGTGTATATATAGCATGCTGGAGATTGCACCTTGACCATAAATTGAATTTTAACTCAGAATAACTCATCCAAACGCCATACAGTAAAACATATTGTGAACCAAAAAGAACAAGAAAGCTGGAACAGGTGGTCTTCAATGTAATAAACTTCAAGAATCACCAGAACAGATAACACCATGTGTAAGATAACTAAAGCATTTGAAAACCTATAGTTTCGGCTTGGCATTACTGAATTGATTGATATATACATGCACATGCCTACAGAAAGAGTTCCAGGTTCATATCATGCTGAGCTTGTCACGTGACGTCCCTGTCCTTGAGCAATATTTGTTTCTGTCTGCAGTGTTAAACTGGAGAGAGTGCAGGGGCCCTCCACTCAATGGATTTTTCCAGAAGGTAGCAGCTGATGATAATTGATGAATCTTAAATTATGTGGGGGTTTTAAATCATCATTCAAAAATATCCAGGAAGGTTAAGGCTGCTACTGATTCAAATGATATGACTAAAAGCCATGACCAATTTTGTCTTTGTGTCCCTTCAATTTGCAGCTTTGTTTTGAAGGGAACAACATGAAGATACCTTTACCAAAATACACTGCCTATAATTCTTCCCCTTAATCTCATTCATTGCTGCTCTTCTGATCCACTAACTGGGCCTCTTCTCTGCAAGCTGCCTAACCTTTTACAGTTTAATTTATTTCTCCAACCAACCTTTATTCTCTTTCCCCCTCCTCCATTTTCTCAACCTCCCTTTCTACTTTTCATCTTTTTTTTTTTAAGAGTACAGAGAGGCTTTCCCATTTTGACTCTTTGATAAGCATAAAATTACATCCAGCTGAAAATGGGACATCAATGAGGAAACCATTAGAAAGTCTGGTTTCAAGAGCTGCTCAGAACATGAGTGATGTTATGAAGAGGAAGAATAGGGCATGTCTGTGCTTAGCGAAAAACTGATCTAGAGATCACATGAATACTGCTCTCCTGTCTGCCTGGCAGCACCTACAACACACAGCAGGGGCTATTCTTTAAAAAAAGGATTGCACCTGAAGTTCAATTGTGACTTTCATGCACTTCAAGAAAGTGGATAGAAGTTAATGAAGCCTGTAATGCACATAACAGGCAAGGGAGATATTAGCTCATCCCCCTTTTCTTCCCTTCACACCAGAACTAAGGAAGGCCAAGAAGAGACGGCAGCACAATACATTCTCTGTGGCTTCAGGTTAGGAGACCCGGCTGAGTAACTGTAACACAGAGCTACAGAAAAAGGAAATACGTCAGAAAATATTAAAGAGAGGGGGGGAAACAACAAGGGTATTGAATCTTTTTAAAAATCTGATAAAAAGGCTAGTTTGTACAATTTTCTGCCTCATCTTCTCCCTATGCAGTGCTGGGGAAGGCCCTCCCACCCTCTCCCACCATCGCCAGGCCCACCAGATTCCGCATGAGGGCATAATGTATACTTAGAGCCTACACAGACAAAAACTGCAGTGGTTTATTTATTTAGAATATTTTATGCCGCCTCTCCAGGAACCTGCCTAAGGCAGCTTACAAAGTAATAAAAATACTGAAATATACAAATTAAAATCCAGCGTTAAAACCCATCATAAAAACACAGATAATAAAAACAGTCCACTGACAGCTTAAAATAACCATGTCCAGACTCAAAGGCTCCTTACCACCTTGTCCTGCAGACTGCCAGCTCCTCTTTCCACCTGCAGAGTTGCAGCTCCTCCCCTGCCTGGAGATGACACAGTCCTATTATGCACGGGTGTTTCGCCTCGCTTTCACCATGCATGTCTGTCGGGTTTTCTTTTTCGTTCTGCATTGTTTTTCCTCCCTTCAGTGCTCAGTTCACTTTCTGTTCGCTGTTTGCCCGGGTTTTCTGAGAGGGCTTTTGTGCCGGTTTTCCCCCTTGCTTCGGTTCCATGCCAAAGGTAAGTCAAAGTAATACAGATTCCCTTGGATTCCCCCCTACCACCCTGTCCCTGCCCCTCGTAGGCCATTCCCCAGCCAATATTTTTTTTTTAAAATTTACAAGTGGCATAAGTCTAGTGATATGAGACCTTCGCTAGTCACCTGCCGCTTATTTTTTAAAAAATGATTCCCGGCTGAACCTGGCAGCATGAGAAGGCAGCAGAGAGCTGCACCTGCAGGGAGTCATTGGCTCTCCATATACACAGCGAGCCTGTCTCCGTGAGTGGTTTCTTGCTGTAGTGGTTTTCTTCAGTTTTGAGTTTTGCAGTAAGGAGAGTGTAAACAAAGTATGTTTTGATATATTAGAATTTTAAATTATTATACTCAGAATTTCTTTGCCTTTGATGTTTCTAAGCAGCTTTGATTCCTGTGTTCCAGGAGAAAAGTGGCATACAAATGTGCTAAATAAAATAATAAAACATCTATTTTTAGATAAATCCATTAATTAAAAGCCCAGGTGAACAGAAAAGCTTTGGCCTGGTGCCTGAGAGCAATGTAGATGCCATGTGAGCCTCAAAGGGAAGGGCATGTCATAAGGGAGGTACCACTAATGAAAAAACCCTGTCTCTGGTTGGAGGAGAAGGAATAAGAAGAAGATGAAGAAGAAGCCGGAGAAGATGATGAAAAAGAAGAAGACAAAGGAGGAGGAGGAGGAGGATTGGATTTATACCTTGCCCCTCACTCGAAGTCTCAGAGAAAATCTCCTTCCCTTCCTCTCCTTACAACAGACACCCCTTGAGGTAGGTGGGGCTGAAAGACTTCTGAGAGAACTGTTCTTTAGAGAACAGCTCTGAGAGAACTCTGACTGACCCAAGGTCACCCAGATGGCTGCATGTGGAGGAGTGGAGAATCAAACCCGATTCTCCAGATTAGAGTCCACCACTCTTAACCACTACACCAAACTGGCCCTCTCTGGGGGCAGAGAAAGACAGCAGGGCTTGTGGGACAGATCTTAACTAATGGGCTGGACAATATGGGAGGAGGTAGTCCTTGATTCCCCAATTGTATATTGGATATCAATCACTGTTTGGGAACATGTGCATTGGATTTTATGTGCATTGGATTTTATGGTATTTAATGGGCAAGGTAGGAGAGCAGTTTCTCACTTCTTCTCTGTGCATTGAGAGAAGTTATCTAAATTTAACAAAAGCATAAATATGACACTGGGTCAAGATGGTTAAATGTTGCTGGAGCAGACTGGCCATTTAACTTACAGAGAAATTTCCCAGGGGGACCACTGCCCTAGAGGGCTACTGGTGGTGACCAGGAGCAAGCACAGCCAATCCCCAGAAACTCTGCCAGTTCTTCAGGAACCATTTGGCCCGGATCCTTCAACAACAATGACAACCAGTGTCACCTCATCAATTGCCTCATCCCACACTGCCACCAGTTTGTGGGAGGAAGCAATGGGAGAATTAATGCTCATTGCTGGTGCCACCAAAGTCAATGCAACTTTTGCCACCCTGGTTTGCAGTGCTGCAGGAGCCACTCTACTTGGCTTGTTTTAGGGCCATTTTGACTTCCCAGTCCACTCCTAATGTTGCCTACCAACAGTCCTTTTGAATGTACTTTCTGGAAATGGCACTGTACTTCTCCTTTTCCAAGAAGTTCATAATCTGGATTACAAACCTCAAAATTGTTATTAAACTGTCAGTGATGCTCTGGGCAATCATCTTTGAACAAGGTGTCAAGGGTAGTATTATTTGGGTTATTCACATTTTTCTTCCGTACCCTCTTTTCTGGATACAGTAGAGGTAGGCAATCATTTTGGCCCAAGTACCCCAAAACCTGTAATATCTCCCTGTGATGATGGGCTGACAAAGAAAAGGAGAAGGAGAAAGGAGAGCTGTACTTGGCTAGATACACTCAGAGCAAACTGGTAGAATCCATGCTTTGCATGCAAGAGATTCCAGGTTAAATCCCTGTCACTTCCAATGTAAAGATCTCAGGTAAAGACCCCTCTGTGCCTGAGGCTCCAGAGAGCCACTGCTGGCAGGAATAGTGTAATGTATCCAGTCCAGACAAGTCCAGACAAGTCCAGAGACAAACGCTGAGCTTCGCTCCAAGAGACAATGGACTATGCAGATCCTAGCCCGCTCCAATCAGGGGGCTAGGTTCCCGGCCAAGAGCCTATGGGACTCTCGGTCACTGTAAATAACCTATAGGGAAGTAGGGGTGTGTTTTGGGTGGCGGTTTCTCGGGAGATATAGGCCGACCTGCGAGCCGGCCAAAGTTGTCTTGTTCCTGATGGAATAAAGTACGCTTTGCTGAAATCACTCTCCGTCTGCGTACTTTTCAAATAGATGACATTGAGGTGAATGCGTAAGGCAGCTTCACATGTTTGAAAGAAAAGAAAGCAAAGTACCTTAAGCAGTTTTATAGCTGAAAATAAACTTGGCAGCTACAGCTTCTGATGAAGTTGCATCCTTTAAAAATTCTGTACAACTATTAATATAGGACCCCTGCACTTTTTTAAAAAAAAATATGGTGACCCTGCTTCTAAAGTCGACATCAGGGAGCTTCTTAAACCAGTTTTGAAAGCTCTGGACATTCAAAGCCGGACATTCAAAGCTTTAAACCAGCTTCCAAACCCAATGTCAAATCCTATTTAAAAGCACACCATGCTGGTAACGGTTGATGCCAGCATAATCCTGATTAAGGCCAGTGGACAGAAACTGCATTCAAGAGTGGAGTGTGCAATTCTGCAGCCCGCATCCAAGCACACTGCTAAGGAATCAGGAACATTATATGCACTCTTCATGGGGGGTTGACGTCATGGTAGGAATGCACTCCCCTTATTTTGGGTTTCTTGGTGCAGGGGTTTGGCCTGGGCATTGAATTTGGGGGGGGCATACCCCCCCTTTCTTTTTCTTTTTTACAAAAATGCTTCTTATTTATGTTACATTTTAGAACTGGGACATAACTACATATTCAAAACACCATCCAAGCAATTGGATATTAAGCAAGTTCATATGAACCAATTTTCTAGAACCCTGGCAGCCACATAGGAATCAATGGGGGCAGCACATTTTACCTCTTTTGACCCACTTAGGGGTCGAATTTTTAAAAATCCCTTCTTAGCGAGCACCTCCACCACAGTGGGAGCGCTCTCCCCGAATTTGGTGTCTCTAGGTCCAGCGGTTTGGCCTGCCGTTGATTTTACGTTGAGGGGACTTTCTTTTATATATACGGATAGAAGGAAGCATGCCACTGGAATATTATCACAAGGCTTAATGCTTCACCTACAAGTGCACTTCATCAAATCAGAGCGGCCTGTGAGAGTGCACAACTAGTTATTCAGAATAACTGAATTACAGTAGTTTATTTCCAGCAGTCTAGGGAAGAGAGATGTTTAGGAAAGAGATTGGTCAGGGAAAGAGGTCTGATCCTTTCCAGCTCTACTACTCTGCAGCCATTTTGTGTATTGTGTGTAACGGTGATAAATAATTCTGTTAGTCTATCATTCATTTTATTATGGTATTCAGTACAATAATTCTATCATCACATTTGTTTGGTGTTCCACAATTTGTTTTTTACAAAATATGCTCCAAGTATTTCTATCTTATTCTCATTTTTCAGGTTCTTGCCGTCCAGCTGTCATCATAGATAGGTCGGTAATTCCCCTGCTAGTACAGTTTACCCAGAGACATAATAAAATTTCTAAATAAATTGGAAAAAATCCCAGAAGTGTTCTTTCTGGCTGCATGCGGTCTATTTAGATCAAAGCAGGGCTGTCAAGAGGAAATTTGGGCCCAGGAGAAAGATTCCCCCTGGACCTCCCTCACACAGTTAAAGGAACACAAAATTAAGAAGGAAAGGAAGAGAGAGAAAGGGGGTGTGCAAACTGAGACAAGTGAAATAAAATGGAATTTCCTTCTTCATTACTTTCTCATCATGGCAAAACAGAAAAACTGGGGAAAGGTAGACAGGATCCCACCACTGCTTCACAGAGTACAGAACAAAAAGCATTTCTAGGCATTCAGGTTCTTTAATTTTATACTTTCATTTAACTTGAAAACATAGGAAGTGCTTGCTTGCTTGCTTCAGGAAAGCATTTGCAGGTATTATTTCAATTCAAGCAAAGGGATTTTACCACAGAGTTTCCAGTGATTCCCAGAGAGGTGTGATGTCAATTTGAGTTTCCCTAGAAGTGAAGCCAGTGGCAGTAAACCATGTCTTTTTCTTGCTCACAATATTAAAATAGTATTATAATTCCTCAAACTCACCAGCCTATATGTCAAAAGAGTGTAGGAATGCTATAACCATCTAACAGATGGTCATCTTTCAGTTTACAGGTGAAAAAAGTCACCATAACCATCTAATGGACAGTCATCCTTCAGCCTATATGTGAAAAGGTCAAGGCACATTAACTTTGACAGGCAAACACAGAAACTGAGAGGATGATAGAGCAAGACAGCATTTTGGAGTCTCATACAGATAAACCACAGCATTAGAAGACACTTGTATCATATTCCTCTTGGAGCCAGTTAATCAGAATATCACACCATAACAAAAATTACACACAGAGACATATTCCAGGACATGGATCTAAAACAGTGCTGGTCATCAGCCCATAAATCAGTCAGAGGGACCCCATCTGCTGCATCTCAAGCCCAATAGTTGCCATTTTTGCTGCTTTTTGGAAGTACCTGCTACTGATGGATGTTACATATAAAGAACAGAGGCTCAAAATAATTTCTACTGAGACTAGTTTCTTTTTAAAAAATGTTAGAAAGAGCATCTAGTGCCATGTGGGAAGAGAAGCAGTGGGGCATATAAAGGGAAAGAGGGGAGATGCAGAGCACAGCAAATGCAGCCTGGTGTAAGACAAGGCAATCACTGCAGCATTGTCTGTTCTAAGAAAACCTTTTTTCCACAGAACACTGCGTCCCGCTGGGTAGAGCTGCCAGCGCTCATGCACCCACTTGTTATTCCCCCCCCCCTCAGCTGATTTTGAGATTGTCAGAATGAAGCTGTCACTTTTGCCAGCAGGTGCTGTCAATACCACCTCCACTCTACAGCAGTTATTACATGAGATTAAGAAAACTAGCTTCCCTGGGCAGTCCAAACTGACATGTAAAAAATAGGTTAGCCCTGGATTAACCTGATGAATGTGGGTGGTTTTACTTGAAATGACAGTGCAGATTGTCACCCTTTTTCTGTCATCAAAAACAGTGGTGCTGATGTTTTCCGCCAACTCTTGTGGAAAGTAGCCAGTGCCTAGGTAAACAAAGTATTCTATGCAATTTAACGAACTGGTCTCGTTCTTAGTTGAACTGCTTTTCCTTACTGCACAGGTTATGCTTGTTTTTCATATTCATGCAGGGGGTAAAAGTTCCTGAAGACCACCTGCGTAACAATAAAGCTGGACAAGCCCTATGCCTGCAGTCTTCCCCATTCCTTGCTACATGGATATCAACTGCTGTCTTCTGATTTAGTGCAAATCACAATTTATAATCAATCACTCCTGAACCAACAAACCAGAATTTGGGGGGGGGGGGGCCTCCTGCCCAGCAGGGCTTCTGATTGGCTGTGCAGATTAAAATAAAGTTGTTTCAGCACAAGCTGCCACCACAGTGTTTCTCTTATTCTTTCTCTCCTGTTTCCCAGAGCATTTCTCAGAACTACTCCTCTTGTCACCTGCATTTGGGCTTCGTGTGTATGTGTGCACACGCACACACACACACCTGCCTCTCACAGCAGCCATTTTGTGGTTGTGCCCTCCACATTGTGCCAGAGTTCCAAAGGTACCCACAAGCTCAAAAAGGTTGGGAACCTCTGCAATAGGGTTTTACAGATTACAGAATCAGAGAACAATGTAAACAGCAAACTATCTAAGGTAGGATATACTATGAACAATACAGGACCCTAGAGCAGCAGAGGATAGGACTCACAATCATGGGTTTAAATTAAGGGTGAGAATGTACCGGCTGGATATTATGAAAAACTTTTTTACAGTAAGAGTTGTGCCACAGTGGAATCAACTGCCTAGGGAGGCGGTGAGCTCCCCCTCACTGGCAGTCTTTCAGCAGCGGCTGATCCTGCACTAAGCAGGGGGGTTGGACTAGATGGCTTGTACGGCCTCTTCCAACTCTGGGATTCTATGACTCACTATTGTGGGAAAGACTGCAGAGCACAATCACTTATCCAGCCCCATTGCATCTGCATGAATTCATCCATCACAGCTTTTTTTTCCCCAAGTGGTAAGATGTCTTCATCTGCCCCACCCCACTTCTATCAGGAAGATGATGTAGACCAGCATTTCCGATCCTGTGGATACTGACCTATAATTGGGTCACAAAGGCTACAAAAGTGGGTTTTATTGATTTGTGCATGCTCTGTTTTTTATGTGATAGTAAAATTTATCGTGTAGCCATTAGCCATTACAATTTTTTTTTAAGTACAAATTATACAACTTACAGCACTGGAGTTTGAATTAGATTGAAGTGGGCCACCATACAAAGTAAATTTGGATTTGTGAGTCATCATGCTAAAAAGTTTGGGAACCACTTATGTAGAGTACTCTGGGGCACACAGTTACTTATTTGCAAGACATTTTGCAAATAAAAACCACACTCATTCTGAATTGGACTCCAATGTTTCTGCAGTACGGTCATAAAATGAGAGTTTAGAAACCAATACATAAATATGTTTACATTTTTTAAAAAATGACTGGAGCACAGTTGTTCATATTCACTTGGATGAATTTTAGTTGTTGTAGCCCAGTTAAGTGGACTGGTTGCTTAAACAAGTCCGCTCTAGTCAACTCCATCTCAGCTTGACTCCTGCCCATCCTGGTTCCTGATACAGCTTAACACGGAGGACAAGGGACCATAAAATAGTTGATGCTTCTCTGAAAGAAAGGTTCATTCTGACTACCTTGAAAATAGTCACAGGACCTCTCCTGAAGAAGTACTTGGACCCACAGAATCTTTACAACTATTGGTCTGGCAGGATCCTTGAAAGGGTTACGGTTTTCAGTTCGAGACCTCCTTGGATGAGGCAGATTATCTAACTCTCATTTCAGCTTAATTTCCTAGTAGGCTTTGTAGTAGGCCTAGTAGGATCCTGCTTTATTTTCCCTGGTGAAGAGGTCATCAGACAGGGAGGAGATCCTGCTGACCCTTCTGAACATCACCTTTCAGTACCATCAGTCATACTGTGCTTCAGGGCTTGCTGTCTCAGGTTGATACTGGTGACACCATGCTGTGGTGGTTGCAACCCGATCTGGCAGATAATTGGTTCCAGAAAGTGGTGGCATTTATGCTACAGAATCCCTATCTCCCATGGTTTTTAACATCTGCATGAAACTATTGAAAGGAGTAATCTGGAGATATGGAAGAGAGCATCATTAACAGTGTATACAGATTATACTCAGTTTCATGTCTCCTTTGCAGCTGATTCATGTGAAGCAACACAATTTCTGTACAGGTGCTTGAAAATAGTAATGACCTGGATAAAGATCAATAAATTAAAATTTCGTCCATGTAAAATGGAAGTGCTGATGGTCAACAATGTAACTAATCAAGCACTGACTTGCCCACAGAAAATGAGTGAAGGAACCCCTGTCTGAGCACCACAGAGGAAGGGCAGAATACAAATGAAATTTAAACAGTCATGTCCTAGACAGGGTTGCACTCCCCAAGGAAAAGCAGGTTCACAGCTTGAGAGTATTATTACATCCATGCTTAGACATGGAGACTCAGATCTCATTTGTGGCCAGTAGCACTTTTCACCATCTTCAACTGCCTTCCTTCCTGCAGAAGAAAACTTTATTCTTTCTCTGATCACATCCAGATTAGATTACAGTATTGCAATGTGCTCCACGCAGGGCTGTCTTTGAAAACCATTCAGAATCAAGGAGTGAAATACTGGACACTTATCCCAATAGCTCTGAAATAATTTCACTGGAATCCAATTTGTTCCTGAAAACAATCCAACGTAGTGGTTCCTTCCTTTGAAGCCCTAAACACTTTGGGAACAAGCTATTTGAAGGACTGTCCCCCCCCCAAAAAAAAAACTACCCACTGTCAAGAACTTCAGCACAGGATTTGCTCCATGTTCTCCAATTCCTGGATTCCCCCCCCCGCATCTGTTCTTCTGGAGCTGACAGCCTAACTGCGGCCCCTGCCACACGCAGGGGAAAAGGCGCTAGAAGGCGCGGCTTTTAAAAGCCGCGCCAATGTTGACACGGCGCGGCGGGATCTCACGGATCCCCCGGCCGCGCCGCCGTTTCTCCCCGGCGCGATCAAACGCCGGGGAGAAAACACAGCCCTAACCGGGGGCCGGCCGAACTGCGCATGTCGGAGCATGCGCAGTTCGGCTCCGGGCCGGGGTTGAGCCGGCGCAAGGGAGCGCCGGCGATCAGACGCCTGGGAAGAAGCGCCGCGTCCACTTGAACCACCGAGGTAGGTGGTTCATTTTGCGGCGGTTCTTCCCGGGTTTGGGCCAGTTTGGGTGCGGAAGCAGAACGCTTCCCAGATGTGGTGGTGTGATCGCGCTGTTTTGATCCGCCCCCAAACTGGCCCGCAACTGGCCCAAATCGCCGCGTGTGAACGGGACCTGCATATTACATACCCCCCCCCGAGACCATTGCCCAGGAAAACAAGAAAGACTTCAGCTGGAACCTAAAACTCAAGAGCTGAGGGTCTAACTACACATTAAGTTTTCCCTGGGAATGTCCCCAGGACAGCTGCAGAAATATGTTCTGGAGTTCTGTGCTTCCATGTGTGCACAGGCCCAATTATTTTCCTAGACAGTGCTCCAAATTATCTTTCTCACCTTCCAACTGATTTGTTATTTATATGGTTACTGCTGCTGCTTCTGCTGGTTTTATTGATTTTTATGGTGTGGGTGTCATATATTTAAATTGTAACTTTTGTTTGGCTTTGTTTAGACTAATAAACCCGAGACGTTAGAAATTCATGAACTGATACTAAAGCCAACACAAAGAATAAGAACATCCTCCTTCATAATTATCCAACATAGAGAGAAACTGCTGATTGAAACTGCAGTTCAGCTAAACTGAAAGTAAAAGATCTAGGGCCCTGCCCCGCTCCCTCAACGCATACTTAGAAAGGACAGAAGATGCTTAGTGGTATCTTCAATTCAGATGCTTAGTTTGCAGGCTACCAGGATATCATCAAAGAGCCATTAATAGTTTAAAAAGAAAATAAGGCTCCAACTTCGTGAGGTTAATCTCCCAGGTATGTACTTGGGACCTTGAACTGGGTAGAAAGGTGACATAGAAATGTTTTAAATAACTACTGCATTCCAACATAAACTTTTGTAAATCCCTTCATCACATGCAATGGAGTATAATTCCATCAGGTTGATTTATATACACAACAGAAAAGTGGGGAATGTTACAAATAATGGCCAGTTCAAAACAAGATCCAATCCAATAAGTAACTGGTTGAACAGGCAAAAAGTAAAACCATTTGGAAGGAAGAGGTATAGCTGAAGTAATCAACATCTGTAAGGGATGGGATATGTGAGAGATTAGCATCTATAGTGAGTTAGGAATATCCCTGTCTTAAACCCTGGGAGGGTACAGTCTTGAAATTAATTCTAATTCAAAAAGTGGGCAAAAAGCTTTGGCTTAGCAGTTGAGGAATTTGTGCTACCAGGTAAGGGATGGGCAAACTTATC
This sequence comes from Gekko japonicus, assembly GCF_001447785.1. NCBI lineage: Eukaryota > Metazoa > Chordata > Lepidosauria > Squamata > Gekkonidae > Gekko > Gekko japonicus. The sequence continues at coordinate 52,457 of NW_015173173.1, read as the reverse complement.
TATAAATGCTCTATGAATAAGCCTCAATGCAAATAATAATTCCTCCAGGTTCTTAGGATGGGACCATTATTTAATTACCTGGACTAGATTTCTCCTGTGCCAACTCTACAGGGGGCATCCAACAGAAGGTAGACACAAAATGTCAAGCTTCAGCCTGGAATGGCTTCCATTTTAACAGGTTGGAAAACTACGCATCAAATAATGCCCTTTCAATGTGCTTTGCAACTGGATGTTACTGTGTGAAATGGCAAAAATCCACTTGCAAATGATCGCAGAAGTGGATTGAAACTGCATTATTTAGCATGTGTGAAAGCACCTACCATCTTGACACAGCTACGTCTCTACTTTTTTCTATTTTTGTTCCTCTTCTCAATATGGGTTAGAAACATAACTATCACAGTACAGTATTTTTGCATGCAGCCCATCCTTTCTGATCAACACCTGACCACTTAGAAGGAATCATTTCCTTTTTCAGTTTCTGCTGCCTTGATCTCTTCTCTCTTTAGCAGCAGCATGGAATCCCACCGCTTCTGCTACTGCCTGCAACTGAAGCGCACCCCACTCAGCCACTGCCTTCCAAAGATTTTTACAGCCTTCATGCAATTAAGGATTCCATCTTCATGACTATGTCCTTCATCCTTTGATTCTCTTTATATCACTTTAGAGATTGTGAATTGATTTAATAATAATAAGTAAAAATAAAATACAAAGTTATATTACAAAGATCAATTTTACATTTAAATTGCCATGTGTAGATATATAGAGAGATAAGAAATAGCAGCAGTAAACAAATACATGTAACACTTTAAAGTATTTTTTTGAAAGTATGCCAGCTCACACAGTGGCTAAGAGACTGGGCTACAAATCAGGAAATTCAGATCTTTACCTCTGCCATTTACCCACTGTGCCATTCTGAGCAGGGTTTATTTACTTCATTTATATCCCACCTTTCTCCCCCATAAGGAGCCCAACTGGCTTATAACATTCTGTCCTCCTCTGTTTGATCCTCACAGAAACCCTGTGAGGTAGAGTAGGCTGAATGTGTGTGACTTGCCTTCAGTCACCCAGCAAGCTTCTGTGCTGGATCGAGGATTTGAACCTGGGTCCGACAGTCTGCCACTACACCACTCTAACTTAAGTGGACTTAGAATGGTGCCAATCTGGTTAAGATGGCACTCTCAATGGCCTTAGGCGAGCCACTCCCCCTTATTTTCAGCCTTCCTCCTCCCTGCCTGGTTGTTGTTCAGTTGCACAGTTGAGTCCGACTCTTCGTGACCCCATGGACCACATCACGCCAGGCCATCCTGTCTTCTGTCATCCTCCAGAGTTTGCTTAATTTCATGTTCGTTGCATCGATAACACTGCCCCGTAGTATGAGCAGGGCTTTTTTTGTAGAAAAAGCCCAGCAGGAACTCATTAGCATAATAGGCCACACCCAAAGCCAGAAATTCATTAGTGTATTAGGCCACACCCGACAGCACATCTCATTAGCCTATTAGGCCACACCCACATGCCTTTCCTTGGCTTGCCCGGGCAACCCCACCCCCTTGAAGGGAAGTAAGTTTAAACATGCAGCTGCAGGGAGCCTGGACAAGCCAGCCCTTGGACAGGCCTGGGAAGGCCTGGGAAGGCATTTAAATGCCTCCCCGATCCTTCCAGGGGCCCCCTGGCCCGCCCGCCCGCCTCGGAGTCGCCAGGGGTGTGTGTCGTTCTCCAGGCCTTCCCTCTGTAGCCACGCACGCAGAGGTTTTGGCTGTAGTGGGTGTGGCCAGCTCTGAAGCCAGCCATAACTCCGTTCCTGTACGTTCCTGCCCCAAAATAGCCCTGAGTATGAGGATAGGAGCTGCGGTGGCTCAAGTGGTTAAGACGCTGAACTGCAGGCTGTGGAAGGTCAGTAGTTCAGCAGTTCAAGACCCGGGTGCCGCATGATGGAGTGAGCTCCCATCTCTAGTTCCAGCTCCTGCCAACCTAGCAGTTCGAAAGCAAGAAATTGCAAGTAGATAAATAGGTACCACTTCAGTGGGAAGGTAACAGCGTTCTGTGCGCCTTGGTGTTTAGTCATGCCGGCCACATGACCACGGAAACGTCTTCGGACAGCGCTGGCTCTTTGGCTTTGAAACGGAGATGAGCACCGCAACCCTAGAGTCGGATTCGACTGGCTTTCGAGCAAGGGAACCTTTACCTTTACCTATGAGGATAGTAATACAGATCTACCTTGATAGGATTGCCGCAAAGATATGGAAACCACTCTACACATTCTTATTATAGCAGCAATAGGTAATGAAGTGCTGCAGTTAACCAGTGTACTGAAAAATGAACTTTTCAACTTCTTGTCTAAGCGGGAAATCATGCTAAACTGACCCACTTAAATTCAGCTGAAGACTCAAAGCAGTCTTCATGTATTCGAAGAAGTAATTGAACACCTTTTACATACAGCTAAAAAAGTCAGCTACCTTTATAAATGCAGAATAACTCTAGCTTCTCTTCTGTAATAGCAACACACGTTCCCAAATCAAGGAGAACATCCCCCCCCCAAAAAAAGACTTTGAACAGGAGAAAGAAAGGGCAAATTATACTTTAATGTACTAGTAATCAATAAGCTCATAGTGTGATGTCTTCTATTAAGGTCTGATAGCAGATGAGCTGCATAAAAATATCCTCCAGTGTCTTTTTTCCCCCTGGATGTTTCATAGAACTGGCGTATTAAGTGCTGTCTGATATGGAGTCATACTAATGGTGTACTTGCCTCAGTATTGTCAGTTTATCAGTTCCTTGAAGTGCCAGTAAAAGAGAGTTTCAAAGGAAAGAGCATTTTCTAAAAGTCACACTTCTCTAAGAGACCCTAATGAAAGCACCCCAAAGGATTAACTATTTCTAACACAGTGGACTTTGGACAGGTTAATTCTTTCCACAGATTCAGCTATGCAACTTAGGCCTGACAGTTGTTAAGATCTGAACTACAGGCTTGAAGTCGTATCACAACTGAAATGCCCCATTTCTGCATACAAATCCACTGTGCCCTTGTTGGACACACACTTCATATCTTGGCAGATGTTGCCATACCTATTGGTTGTTTCTCTGATTTCTTAAAAGGCTGAACTACAAACAATTGTTCTACCCTCATATATTACCAGTACATTGTCTTTCTAGCTCCCTTCTCAACAGAGCTAGCCAGCCTCTTTGCAGGACATTTTGCATTCTCAAAACATAACATTTGTCCTAGTTGCTCAGCAGACAGACAAGAAACCAGACCATACCAAGCTTTAGTGAAACCATAGATCCCATAATTGCCCGGGCAGGACGGAGGTTATTTATGGAGGCGAGTTCATCACACTATCACCAAGCCCAGAATCCTGTACTTACAGCTGGACTTAATCCAGCATCCTGCAAAACCTCATGACAGATCTTGATCATCACAAGCCTCACGGGTGGAGGATAAGTCCCAGGAAGCCAGCCAGACCTCAGTGGAGCTTAGAACCTCTCCTCTGCTCCAAGTGCTCTGTGCAATCTATGGAGAAGGCTAGATTTCACCGATATGCTTTCTGATGACCCCCATGTCATGAGACCTTTGGGTTTCTGTTCCTGTGATCTCAGTAGGGGGCTTATCTGAGTCTTGGGTGTCAGAGAACCTAGGAAATCTGGGGTCTTCCAGAATCTTGATCACTGCAACATTACTTACAACAGCCTTCTCATCTTTCAAGAAGGACCTGTCAGGCCCAACCTGACATTTTATTTACTTGTTCACCAGAGTACTTGCCAGAAGCAACTGATTCCCTGCTTCTAACAAGGATTCACTGGCAGAGATGATGTAGAGATGTAGGAGTCAACAGTTAACCCAGGCTGGTTGGCTTAAAAGGACATGTCGCATTTCACCCAAGAATACAAGTAGGCAACAAAGTAGCAGACAAATATTCTGGAGCTCTAGATAAATATTTGGACAAGGATCTGGGAGACCCAAGTTTGAATCTCTGCTCTGTCATGGAAGCTTGCTCGGTGACCTTGAGCCAGTCACACACTCTCAGCCTACCCTAGGAGAGAAGAACTGTGTAAGGTGTTTTTAGTCCCTCCTAGAGAGAAAGGCAAGGTATGACTGAGACAAATAAACAAACACAGTACAAATTTTATCAAAAGGTTTAGTGAACCTGAAAGACAGCACAGAAGTTCCAGGTTTGGCCCCTGAAAAATATTACAGTAGTTCCATTTAGGATCATAGGTTAATTCTACCTACTATTAATTTTCATTGTTCATTTTGACACAGCTGCTATTAAGGCTGGTGATCTTGGATGAATTTTATTTATTTATTTAGAAGTGTCCTTATGCTATTCATGTTTTCAGCACTACCAAAAAAAAAGATATTGAAAGTCATTGATAGCAAGTTAGTAAAATAACAGAAGTAGTCGTGTAATGCACAGGGATCTTAAAAGAAAAGGTTATTACCACCATTGGTCAAAATATGAAAGGTATCAGAAGAGCTTCTGGTTTTGGCGATTTGCTGGATTGGTGTGCTCCATCGTGCTCCGATGTGAGCGACCCGTAATTGCGGTGGACAGGATGGGTCTTGGATGATTCCGAGCCCCCCGAGAGCCCCTGCTGGGGGCTCACAGCCTGGGGTGCCAAGGGGTGCCTCTTCCAAGGCGACGGCCAAGGAATTGAGGCCCCCCTTTACCCCGATAGGTCTTGCTGCCATGATACCATCATGGAGTTTAGAACTGCATGCCAGACGAGGCGAGCAAGTGATCTTGCAATTCAGAGCCCTTCCTATCTCGGAAGAAAATTGTTGGAATAAACTGTGAGTCTAAACGAAACCCCGATGAGCTAACCAAGTGCCAAAGCGGAGAACCAATCACAAGCCCCAAATTGTTACGGAGGGAGGGGAGGAGCGGGGGAGTCCCCCCCTTGAAAAGAAAAGCGGTTTATAAGCGATAGCTAGGAGGCAAGAGAGGGTTCTAACTGTAAAAGCTGCAACATAGCCGAACGGGGTGCAAAGTAGTTCAAAGCGGAATAAAATAGACAGACTTACAGATTACTCAAACAGACTTTTTCTTATGTAAACAATGTCGACCAGAGGGGACAAAATGGTGAAAAAGATAAGACCTTCTCCAGGAAATGCTGGTTCAGTGACTTCAGCTCTTGAACCGGAAGCAGTCACTGACTTCCCAAACATGATGGCCATGGCGTTGTGCCCTCTGCTAGACCAGATGACTAATATCAATAATAAACTAGACTGTCTCCAGAAACAAATGATGGATACAGCGAGGAAGACAGATGAAACTAATAAAGCATTGAAAAAATATATGAAAGGTATCACTTTAGCTTAAACCTTACTTTGCACATCCATAAGGTCAAACACTTCTTATTTTTATGTGGGTAAAAGAACAATTCTTGGGAAAGGAAGGCAGCGTGGTATAGCCCAACCTCGTCAGATCTCAGAAACTACCGTATATACTCGAGTATAAGCCGACTTTTTCAGCACATTTTTTGTGCTGAAAAAGCACCCCCTCGGCTTATACTCGAGTGAGAAAAAAAATTACCCCAGAAAATGCCGCCGCTCCGCAGCCAGATATCAGCCTGTAGTCACTGCAGCCCGCCTGCCTAAACTGATCTAGTCACTGCAGCCCGCCTGCCTAAACTGGTTGCTAGATCGCCTCCCGACTGGCGTCTAGCAACCAGTGACGTAAGAGAGAGGAGAGCGGAGACTGGCGTGCCAATAATAACAGCGGAGTTAAAAGACCTCCTCCGCTCAGCAGAACACTAGCTGCTTGAGCTAAGGTTTTTGTACTTTTAAAGTTATTGTTGATGCCATATTGTTTTTGTTGACCCTCTTTTCCACTTATAGAGCTAATTTACTGTTTCTCTTTGAAATAAATATTATGTGTTTTTAATGTAATTTTATTGGTATCTATTATTTCTGAAATTTACCAGTAGCTGCTGCATTTCGCATTTCCCACCCTAGGCTTATACTCGAGTCAATACTTTTTCCCAGTTTTTTGTGGTAAAATTAGGAGTCTCGGCTTATACTCGGGTCGGCTTATACTCGAGTATAAGCAGGGTTGGTTATTGGAAGGGAGACCATCAGAGTAGCTGCTGCAGAAGAAGGAAATGGCAAACCAGCCCTACTTCTCACTTGCCTTAAAGACCCCTTGCTGGGATCCCCATAAGTCAGCTGCAACCCGATGGCACTTTACACACAGACACACAGGTAGCAATTCTAAGCATGTCTACTCAGAAGTAACACTCATCTTGCTCAGTGGGGTTTACTCCCAGGAAAGTATCATTAGGATTGAAGCCTTCATCTGGAATAACTACCAAAGCCAGGTTCCATATTCACATTAACTAACATATGTTTTTAAATCACAACCATATAAAAGCAAGCTTGGAAAAGTAAATTCTTCTCATTTTGATACTTTATGCATCTTGATTTTTAATTTTAAAAGTGCAGCTTAATATACACCTCAGAGAGCGTTACGCTCTGGTCCAAAGAACGTCTGCCTAAACTAGACCAGGGCCCTGGCCCCCACCTGGTGGAACATGCTCCCAACTGAGATCAGGGCCCTGTGGGATCTTATTCAATTCCGCAGGGCCTGCAAGACGGAGCTGTTCCGCCAGGCCTTTGGCTGAGGCAGCAGACATCCACATATGCCCCCCCGGGGGTTGTGATCTCCCACCTACTGATAACTGGCCATACCTAGTTACATCAATGGGCCAGATTCTCCCTACGGCAAGCATGACCACTGATTTTATATGTTTTAATGTGTTTTAAATTTTATTGTATTTATTAAAATGTTGTTACCCGCCCTGAGCCCGTTTACGGGATGGGCAGGATATAAAGGCGAAAATAAATATAAAATAAATAAAAATACTGAGTAACGTGTCTGATAATATCACAGACCACACCGGGACAACTCAGGCCCTCTGAATTAAGTTTGAGGTGGACCACCTTTGATGCACTTCCTCAATTAACAATATACATGATATTTGGTGTTTATGATCTCATCATGAACTACAGTCTTCAAGTACAATGGCACAGCCCTTGTATAATTTGTGAGGGATTAAAGTATGGATTGAGGAAGGTAGACAATTTAGTTGTCAGCTCTGCCATTCATTCGAATATTCAGTCAAACTTAATCTGCCAGTCTGAGACTGAGACTGATTTGACAGCCAATACATGCTAGGGTCTGCCACCCATATGTGCATCAGATGCCCCAGGAATGGAAAGCAGGCCACATCCTTGTGACACCCTGAATCACAGAGATGGGCAATTTGGATGACAAATAAAATGAAGTTTCCGTTGCGCTACCATAATTGCTTGGAAAGATATTGCTTGCAGAATTAGATTATCTTCTAGGTAGACACAAAACCACCATTTAGCTTTTAAACTTAACACACTGGTAACATGGACCGTAAAGGAAGGCCAAGTACCAAAGAATAGATCCTTTTGAATTATGGTGCTGGAGAAGACCCTTGAGAGTCCCTTGGACTGCAAGAAGATCAAATCAGTCAATCCTAAAAGAAATCAACCCTGACTGTTTCCTGGAAGGCCAGATAATCAAACTGAAGCTCAAATACTTTGGCCACCAAATGAGAAGGGAGCACTCTCTGGAGAAGACCCTGATGCTGGGAAAGACTGAAGGTAAAAGAAGAAGGGGACAGCAAAGGATGAGATGGTTAGACAGTGTCATCGATGCAACGAACATGGAATTAAGCAAACTCCGAAGGACGATGGAAGACAGGAGAGCCTGGCGTGATATGGTCCATGGGGTCTCGAAGAGTCAGACTCAACTGTGTGACTGAACAACAACAGCATGACAAAGCACATGGTCAGGTTAATGGATATTCCACTACAGCAACAGAAGTGGGCAAGCCAAGTATAATTTAAACAACTGAAAGGACACGGAAGACGCAAACTTCTCACCAAAGGGAATGGTGAAATTCTAACACAGCTTTTGTTTGAATAAGACAATGAATTTTTTTGAACATATGCAGATCCACACACAAGTCAAACCCCTTTTTAGGCTTGATATTTTTAAAAAATGAGAAAAGACACACCTTCTGCTATCAAGTGCAGGAGATATGGAATATTCTAGAAACATTTCATTTCTTCTTCACTGTGGTGTTTTTTAAATTCTACATACAAGAAACATTTCATGTCTTCTTTACTGTGGTGTTTTTTAAATTCTACATACATAATTAATAACTGCTATTTTTAAATTTCAGTTTGGTGTAGTGGTTAAGTGCAGCAGACTCTAATCTGGAGAACTCGGTTTGTTTCCCCACTCCTCCACATGCAGCCAGCAGGGTGACTTTGGGTCAGTCACAGTTCTCTCAGAGCTCTCTCAGCCCCACCTACCTCACAGGGTATCTGTTGTGGGGAGAGGAAGGGAAGGAGATTATAAGCCACTCTGAGACTGAGTGAAGGGCAAGGATAAATCCGACTCTTCTTCTTATGGTATTTATTTCAAATATGGAGATATATTTAGATTATTTTTTTTAATTCCATATAAGTCCCCGGCACTGGCCATATAAGAAACTGCAGTTAGCTCTCTGATACATAGCATATATCATTAATCTATTAACTGAGCAACATTCTGATCTGGATAAAGTTGTAAAACTATATTTTCTTCCTTTAGAATTTAATAAGGTTTGAATAAAAAGAAAACCTGTGCAATGACAAATGGGGGGAGTGTTAGCGAACTATTGTCAACCTAATGAAACTAAGCTTCAAACATTGCAAGTTTGAAGAAAAATGAGGATAAGTAGATTCTCATCGGGAGGTGGTTTTCTTTTTTTCAAGAGGAGTCAGTGTTTGCTAGGCATTGTTGTTAATGTCCTGAAATAATGTAATGCTGTCTACAACAGGAGACCAGCTCCAACTAACTGATAAAGACCAAGGCCATGGCAACCAACTTCAGAGGCTTCCAGAACTGAAGACTTACCCCAGAAAAAAAAGTTTCTTCCAAATATGATTGGCTAATTGCCATAGAGGCATCATAGCTCAGAAGACTCTCCTTACCTAAGGTGATAACTCCAGGTATAGGATGATAGAAATTTGACTCATCTACTTGAAGCTGCTTCCAGAGTGAATAATATTTCCAGTCTTCCTCCACCCCTACGCTTTCTCTTTTGGCTGTCTGAATGGCAGAAAAACGCTCCCGGAGGACTTCACAGCTAATTTTTATGCTTTCACTTTTCTAATCTGTTCAGAATAAATTTTCATGAATCTAGTTTCATAGTGTAACAGTATGGATAATTGCCACTCTCTACTCTCCACACCAATAATTGCAGCTGCACTGAAAATAACTGAATGGTCTTTTAAAGGAGAATACATCATTTCCTCCAAATCATTAGTGTGCCAGTTCATAGTCTGCAATATTACTAAGATCAGTGTATACAGAAATCAACACAATATCAAAACTGCTCTAGGCTTTTCTGCCAGTACCATCATGCACACAGAAGGAAGAATCATCAAAGGAGGATATCTGGCATCAAAAGAAAGAACTTGTGTTTCCAAAATATACATGTTGTCTATAACTCAACGAGGCTGATCACCTGTATTAGCATATTTAATGCCATTAGCTTGGAGCTCAAAAGTTTCATGCTGTTACAAAACAGGTTTAAACTGCAGACATAAAATACTAGCTGCTTAAAAAATTCTGATGACTGTCAGCCAGAAGTTATCTGAATTATCCAGAGGCAAGTAAATTAATCAAAATACTCAGTATTTTCCCAACATCACAATCAAAGGACGATTCAGTAGATACAGAAAGTGATAATGTATGTTAATATCTATTTGTAAACAAGGATGTCTTCACATAGAATATAAATGAAGTAAATAAATAAATGTAGGCTAGGAAGTTCCCAAATTTAGGAAGGGGGTTATGAAGGGCAGCAGAATGTCTTCAGTAATCATGCAGAAAATGGGAGGGGGGGTCATTGAAACAAACATCTGCAGACAAGGGTTATACACTTAAGCTGCCAGGGCACTATGTATGTGCCAGGTTAGCCCAGTCGGGCACAGAAAGAGTCACAGCAGGAGAGGGACTGAGCACAGAAGAGCATTCATTCTGAAATCAGTTCCCAAACCAAACACAAAATCACTCCAGCTATGAACATGTGTTGCCCCATCTGCCAACATAATCACAGAGGAAGTAGAAATTGGGCCCACTAGCATGTCTCCTCAGAGCACCCCCGCCACTCGCCATCACTTTGCAATCACCCTAAATGGACTGCCCCACCACCAACCCAAAGAATCCGTGGGTGATGGCGGGAACTGGGCTGATTTGAAGAACTAAAGGAAAGATAGTTCCAGAGGGCGGTCATGTTGGTCTGCTGTAGAACAGCTATGTTCGAGTCCAGTAGCACCTTATAGAACAAGATTTTCAGGGTATGAGCTTTGGAGAGTCAATGCTGACTCTGACTTTGGCCCCCCAAAATCTTGCTGGTCTCTAAAGTGCTACTGGACTCAAATCTAAAGGAAAGATTACATTTTCCAGCTTTTCATGTGCACATCATCTAAAGGAAAGACGACATTTTCCAGCTTTTCATGTGCACATCAATTGCAATTCCTCCATATATTTGCTCCTGTCACAGCTCGTATGATGGAGAATGCTGCTAATTGGGAGGGGAGTGTTACAGAAGGGTCACGATTGGTACAGCATGAACTCCCAAACTTTATAATACCACTTTTACTGTGCCTCATTTTGTATAATCAGATTTAGATTTTCAGAATTCTACTCTCTTTTGGCAAGACTAGATAAAATGTATTTTTAATCTCCTTAAGCAGACATCACATAATAAAAAGCATTACTTCAGGGCTGAGCCAAATTTTCACTGATTCACACATTCACAGTGAAAGGGCTGTTTACACAGGGTGCAAATCAGGGAGGAGCACTAAAGACAATGAGACTGTCACTAAAGACAACCCTTTACCCACATGTTAAATTGGCACAGGGAGATGAGAGAATATTTTGATTGCTGCAGGGAACAGACTGCAGCGCTTCGCACAAAGCAGTTTGCAAATTGGTTTGAGCTGGCCCTGCTGGGAGGGCGGGGTAAAAATCTAATAAATAAATAAATAATAAATAAAAAGGGACAGATTGCCAAAGTAATTGTGCCACCCAGGCAAGGCATGAAGCATCAGTCCAGTTTCCTTACCAAAAAGGACCCCAACACACCTCTCCCAAAGGAAGATCCTTTCAGGGGCACGAAAACATGACCCAGCCCAATTTTGGTCAAGAACAAGAACATGTTTTCTTTCACAAAATGCTTCTGATAGTCTTTCAGCGAGCAGGGATGAGACAGAAAACTCCCTTTTTGCTACTTAGTACAACAATTTGTGGACTGTTATTTACTGGTTAAAAGTCCACACCAGAGCATTCAACTTGAGGCCGTCTTTTGCAAATGTGCTTTTTAAAAAAAAACACTTAGGATCCTTTGATGTACTAGCTTCAGTGTAAACTAAAAGTTCAAAGCACCCTTTTTTACAGTCAGTTTCTCTGGAACAATGGCACAGAATACAGGTGGCAGAGGCAGTTATGCATACAAAAGGAGAAGCTGTCTACAAAGGACACATCTACAAAGAATACAGCTGGGGAAAGAAGGTTTAATAGCAGCACTGGCAGCTGGGGGTATGCTGCTGTTTATTAACATTGTACTAGTGTGTTTGGCCCACAGCTGGCATGTGTGACTTGGATCTGTATCTGGAATGCATGAATTTGCATTTGTCACACACACACACACACACACACACACACACACACACACAGTAAAATAAAGCCCAGCAATTTTGCTGGACTACCAAATACTTGAGCCCAACTGTGGAGGACTCAAAAAATACATGATCTCTAGTCTCTTGCTAAAATAAATTGAAAATTCTACTTGCCACCTGTTCTTTCCACCCCAGAAGTTAAAATCATTAGTTAGGTCTTCTCATGTCATGACCTCTTTTAGACTTTGCTGTACGTTAATGGCTCATAGATAGCCGCAATACACTGATGCTTGGTTAGCACGCTGAGGCCAACATTCTATACCTCGCTGCTTAATACAGGGAAAAAATGTAATTTCCTTCTGTGAATGATCCATATTCTGTACTAGCAAGATCACAGAGTTCATAAATCTGTAAAGATAACTGGATAAGTTATCAAAAACATATTCAGCACATCCATGAATATCTGTCTTCAGAGTTCTCAAAACTTAACTTGACTTTCTATTTTGAACAGGAGATGTTTACTAAATCGAGTTCATGTTGAGTTGAAAACTAGAGATTTATGCCCGGACAGAAATTGACATCATTGATGTAAGAGCGGTGCTTCTCCCCAGGACTGCTACCTGGTTAGTTTTGCAGGCTTTTTTAAAAAATTAAAAATTAAAACCAGTGATAGCCATTCAAAAACATAACCATTGTTCACTTGCATTCATCATTTGTTTATATTCTGTTAAATATATTTAATACATGCAAGCAATCTTGCCTACTGAGTGCCAGTGAGCGTGAGATTTAACAAGCAGCTAAGCCAACTCTGACCTGGATGGCCCAGGCTAGCCCAATCTCCTCAGATCTCGGAAGTGAAGTGGGGTCTGTCCAGGTTAGTGTTTGGATGGGTAACCACCAAGGAAGTCCAAGGTCACAACACAGAGGTGGGCGATGGCAAACCAGCCCTGAGCATCTCTTGCCTTGGGTCACCATAAGCAACTTGACTGCACTTTCCACCACCAATTAAAAGCCCACTAGGTGGCCGATAGAGGCATACTGTCCCAGGCGGCTCTCTAGCCAGCAGTCATTGATGAGAAATTTCCATTTAAATATAGATCTAAAATAAAAAGCTGTGTGGATTCTTCTTGAAGACCAAACAGTACTATTACTGAATTGTTGATGTGACAAAACAATCCCAGTGGACTGTAGCTTACCTACATACCAGCTGCAATCAAAGCCATATTGGCTACCAACTAGCATGTCAAAGCTCTGTCTATCCATGGTTTTCAGAAGTTAGGGACTTCTGGTTTTGGTTGTTGTTGTTGCTGTTTTCATAGAACTGATTCACTAGACAGTAGCGACACTGGGTCCCAGAAAATGGAAGTAACACTTCTGCAGATGTAAAAATGAACTACGTGTTGTTGAACTGCCAAATTTTAACTTATTTTGTATTTTCTGACAGAACACTACTCCATTTTGACTTTGTTGTTGTAGTCCTCTATTTTTCTGTATCTTGGCTATGGATCATATGATTTGAATTCTGGACTAACTGGATATAATACGAAGGATTCATGAAAGCATTTTCTCTTCGGAAGTTTCTTTTTGTTTCTGTATTTTACCTGTTGTTGTGATACATACATATTTTTAAAGTGTAGGTTTTCCCATAAAAACAACAAGATGAAAAAGAATGAAAGCCTTATTGAGTGTGTGTTGATATTTAGGTATATCTGCACAGAAAATGGGTATGATCCCTATATAGACACAGGAGCCAGATGAGGGGGGACCCCATAGGGCTGAGAGCCCTAGTGCTCACCTATCCTAAGCTTAAGCAACTTGAGCGAGTTTCTCAGGAAAGCTGTATCCCCTACCATTTTATTTTGATTGCCCTGACATCTTTCCTGTAGATATACCCCAGAGGGAAGGGAGAGAGAAGGCTCAGCGGAGACATAATGGGATCTGGCAACATTCTACATTTTACAAATATATGCAATATGCCCCCAATATATGAATGTCTCATCTAGACGGTTGAGATAGCTAACCTGAATAAGCTCCATGTCTTCCATTAACTGTCCTTTCAAAAATAACATTGCATATTACCGTGTTCTGAAGGTTTCCATATTCAGATATTTTCACTCATAGATCTTCAAAGATAAAGTAGCATTCTAGTGTATATTTTTTCATAAGTAATTGTATTTAACTGCCAATGCATGTCACACAGGTTCATCTTGTCTACATTTTAAATTACTACGTGTGCAATTAAGAACATTTAAACAACTGTAAAATTATGAATGAAAAAGCAAAGACTCATGAAATTACTAAGTATGTAATGCATCCTGGCCTTTTATATGGTCTGTAATCACACGCTGCTGTTACAGTTCCTAAAGAAATCAAGTGCCGAACTTGTCACAAGAGTCAGATCTGAGTAGTTAAAATATAACATCTTTTATAATCCACTGAAAACAAATATTAATATGAACATGTTGTAATTTTACATGTTTTTTCTTACAGAATCCAGCAACGGTTTAGGACTACATTGATTTTGTTTCATTTTCCTTAATAATAATTAATTTGTTTTATATTTTGCCTTAGCTTAAATCTATAGCCCTATGCCAGTGATGGCGAACCTTTTAGAGACCGAGTGCCCAAACTGCGACCCAAAACCCACTTATTTATCGCAAAGTGCCAACACGGCCATTTAACCTAAATACTGAGGTTTTATTTTAGAAAAAACAACTCATACATTAACTTAAGATGATCCAAACAAAGTAAGGAAAGCAATCCCAAATGCTTTCATTTACTTAAAATTATTTGGCAGAGAATTCGACACTTTAATGATGGTCTGGGCCTGGCTGGGGCGATGGCACGCGTGCCCACGGAGAAGGCTCTGAGTGCCACCTCTGGCACCCGTGCCATAGGTTCGCCACCACTGCCCTATGCTATAGATTCAGAAATGGGGAGGGGGTAGAATTATAGCAATAGGCTACACCCCTTCCTTCTTCCATTCATTGATCAGAGCTTGTGCAAAGAGGCCTCTGCGTGAAGCAGTTTGTGTATATAGAGTATATAACTCCCAAAGGACACCACACCACAAAAAAAGAAAAAAATACTCAAGCAAAAATGATAGGGTAAACCAACGTGACAGAGAACACAAAAACATTGCCATTGTGTATTATCTTACTGTATACACTTATTTGTTTTCTGGTTTTGACTTGTTAACATATAAAAATACAGTATTATATTTTGTGCACACGATAGAATTGGTACATTTGTATATTGTACCATATATTTATTTTCTGTTTTTTTGTATTCTCAGCCTCTTTGGTTTACTCTATAGACTCTGTATGCAGGATCTACACCCAGCACAAATACGTGGTACAAATCCAACATACAGACTATGGGTTAGATCCAACATAAAATTTCCACTTATGCCAGAACTCTTGCGCAAGTGGAAATGCAAGAAAAACTCTACAGTAGCCTCTTGTACTAAGTCAGATTATCCCAACCTGTGTTTTCTGCTTATGTAAGTCCTTGTACAACCAATTTCTGAGCACTATAACATATAGGGAGGGAAGCACTAGGTGTTGCACAAAGTCTTGTACAAATGGAACGGCACTAAGTCTGTTCATACTTCCACTTGTGCACTACTGAATCCAGGCCTATGTGTGCTCCTGCACAGGGCCTAACTTGCCCAGAACTGGTCTGTTTTTGGAAGTTCCTAACTTTTCTATTAAAAAGAAAGTCATAAAAGCAAACAAAATACACACTGGAATAAAATTAAAGCTTGCTGCTTTACAGGTTCTTGGGTTTTATTTTGAACTCTGACTTGGCTCATTGTGTAGAAGATTTAGAGAAGTTATGCAAGTGAAGAGTTTGTCAGTGGGTCAGATCCGACAGAAGACTTCCATGTTTACTACAATCCTTGGACAAGTGGAAGTGTTAAAATTATTCACAGGGGTCTGCTTGCACTAAGTGAAAGCAGTTGTATCCCTACTATCTTTTACGCATGCCCAGGCCATTGCAGAAGATACTTCTGATGCAATTTCAAAATGAAACTCAATGAAATCATGTGAAATATCTATTGTACACTCCATTGCTTTATAGACACACTGAATAAAATAATAAAGTCATATTCAAGCGCTGTGTGCTGCTGCAACTGTTGCCTTACTGCTTGTGGACCTGCACTTACATTTTCCTTTCCGCTCATGCAATACTGAACCCAATCCAATGTCTGCATTGCTGAGAGAAAAACTACTGAGGAAGATGAAACATACACCATTTGAGCCTACGCATATTTACTCAGAAGTACCTCTATGCCCCAGTGTGACTTACTCCAAAGTATAAGCATGCATAAAATGGCAGTCTTCATTTACAAGAACTGGCTGGCCTGCCCAAATGACATGAAGCAGATGCACTGTTAACCCCTTCTTGTTACTTTTGTAAGGCTCAATTAAATATGATGCTATTCACTCTTCAGAAAAGACCCACACTTATTTGGAGAAATGAAAAGTGTGTCCATATTCCTTCCCGTGTTGGCTTATTTAGAAATCCTTACTGTTAAGGACACAAGGGCACTTCCTTCATCACATCTGGATATTGACCACCATAGTCCCCATCAGGAGGACAGCATGTGGAAAGAGACACAGAGGCAGATGATTTCAGAGGCCAAGCAGCGTGTGGTATTGGGCAGCAATGTCAGAGGTGATTCCCCACATACACATTTGTATTAAAAAAAACCCAGCCAATCTGCACAGAACAGAACCTCAAAATATGGTTCATTTTATTCCATCTTTGCTCTTCGCTAGCCTACAAAGGACTGATTTCTTCAAAAATACATGAGGAGGGAAGCTGCAGGGGGGTCGAGCTACAGCATTACAAACAGGAGAACGTAAATACAAGGCAAAGCCTCAAAGATCCTCCCCTGGTACCAGAAGAGTGGAGCATTCAACAGAGGCATTTCAGTCCTCCATTTCCAAAAGAGTTTTAAAATAGTTTCCTAGAATCAGAAAAGCAAGTCTTACCTGTAATTGGGAGCAATACCTGGAGAGTGGCGAAGACAGCTATACCTTTCCACCTCATCTTACTCCTCCCCCCAAAGGTTGCAGACTGGGGGGAGGACAAAGGCTGTAATTTAGCAGATAGGAGGACAATGAAAAGAAAAAAGGCACTTCCACCAGCTTTGTTCTTCTGGTCGCCTTCACAGGAAGTGCAAAACTCACAAGATCCTTCAGAGTCCACCTGCTGGCAATGTGGCTGAAACGTTCACTCTTCGTTTTGCAGCACTATCAGAAAGTTTTAGAGCTGTGGTTTTATAGTATGACATGGGGGGAGGGATTTATCTTTTTACCTCAGTATGTTCCAAAATTCATCTGGTAAGCAGCTCAACTGGTGGTGGCTGTAATTCTAAACACTTTACTGAGTAAACATGCCTAGGAGTGCACAGCAAATCCCTTACTTTACAGTTACATGTATGTAGATGGTTGCCAACTCTAGGTTGGATAACTCCAGGAGATTTTAAGGGTGGATCCTGGGTTTGGGGACAGGTGGGACCTCAGTGGGGGTATAATGACATAGAGACTACCTTTCAAAACAGCCATTTTATCCAGGCCAACTGACCTCTGTAACCTGGAGACCATTTAGAATCCCAGGAGATCTCCAGCTACCACCTGGAGACTGGCAACCCTGCCATACAGCCCCCCCCAAAAAAACCCTGCTATTTTCTCCAGGCATACCGCTCTCTAGAACAGGGGTTACCAACCTGCAGGAATTCTGAGACAACGTGGTGGTTGCAACCACAAAATGACTTCCACGGCAGGCGGGACCAGCCACAAAATGGCTGCTGCAGCTTGCTTTCAATCATACAGTGAAGATCCTTGTGCTGTAGAGGCAATTTCTTCCATGGCAACATTTTAAAAAACCTGCACAGCCAGTCAGAAGCCTTGCTGGAGAAAAGCTCCACCTTCCCCTGACCTCTTTCTGGAGTCACCAGGAACGGTGTTGCCAGGTGCCATGGCACCCACAGGCACCACATCGGAGACCCCTGCTATGTAGTCTGGAGATCAATTGTAATTCTGGGAGAACTTCAGGCCCCACCAGGAGGTTGGCAACCCTACAAGTATGTGTGTGAATGCTGTTTATTTACTTGGGAGTTGTAATAATCAGTGAAAGTGGTCTGGGGCAAGTGATACACTGTGTTCTTGGTGCTTGGGGGAGGGGCAACAGTGGGAGGGCTCCTAGTGTCCTGGCCCCACTGGTGGACCTCCTGATGTCCCCTGGTATTTTTGGCCACTGTGTGACAGAGTGTTGGACTGGATGGGCCCATTGGCCTGATCCAACATTGGCTTCTCTTATGTTCTTATAAATGTTTTCTGAATTCTGGCATAGATCTGCTCTTCTTCTGAGGGAGAAAATTGTAGGCTCAAAGTTTTTTGTTTTTTCTTTAAAGGCTATGAAGCCTTAATCTCTAGCTTCAATGTTGTGATTAGACGCGATTACTGGTGGCTGAAGCCAGGCCCATAGCTAGGATTTTTTAAGTCAGGGGGCATTTAAATTTCTTAGGGGGCACTGGCTAATTGATACCCGGCTCCTTCCCTGCACGTGCTGCCACTCGGGGGCCCTGGGCTGGATGGGAAGTCAGGGGGCATTGCCAGTACGTCGGGGGCCTAGCCCCGAGATGCCCTACTGTAGCTATGGGCCAGGCTGCAGCTGACTGCACAAAAAAGAATTCTATTTAGATTTGGCTCTCCAGAGGGGGAGGGGGGAATCACTGCTTATGTCTGGTCCAATCAGGGCCAGTGCCAGGCTTTTTTGCACCCTATTTGCACACACCCCCCAAGCAATTTTCAGGAAAAAAAGATAAATTGTAGAAAAACATAAAGCACAAAATTTGAAATAATTAATTAAACATTTTTTTTGAGAAAAGGTAATAAAAATCTTTGATTTTCTTTCTCAAACCAAAAACAGTTTTAGCACACAAATCACAAATAATTTTGAATTACCCTGTGAACTGTGATGTTAAAATTTAAGTCTCTTGAATGTTTCCATTTCAGGCACATCAAAACCTCATTTTGCTTGCCTTTTCCTTTGCAAATTTTGTCACTAATTCCTTCAGGTCAAGTGCTGATGCTTCAGTGTGTTCAACTGATATAGTTGCCAAACCAAATCATCCCTTTTGCAGCAGTAGTTCTCCTACAGTTTTCTCAGTTTTGTGATTTTTGATGTCAGATTTGTGTCCATTTATCCTTTGGTGTAGGGTTTGACCTCTTTGTCCTATGTAGAGAACTGCTATTGACATGTCTTAACATATTGTTATTCCAGTCTTGCTGTATTTATTGCTCACTTATGCATCTTGACTGTAATCAGCTCTTCCTAGCAACTAACCCCCCACCTGCATGTAATATTTGAGGAAATCTATTTCAATGTGTGTGAAGAAATGTGCACATGCTGAGTCTCTGTTCGTGCATGTACCCAGGGTTGAGCTTGGTTTGTCTTGGGGGTTAGGGTTAGGTTGCTTTCTACCTCTGTAATATCATTTTCTGCATTGTTTGACATACCAAACGTAATTATTTTTGCTCTGTTTCAAATTCCTCTAATCCTAGTCTTATTGCATTGTTTATTATACATTGTGTAACCCATTTTGAGTTTCAGTGAGAAAGGCAGACCATATATAAAGTAAATAAAATAAAGTGTATAGGATCTGGCTGTGAGTAGGATTCTGGTCTAAGTGAACAAACATAGGCTCAGGTGGGGTCCTCTCCCAGCAACTTTCAATCTTCAGAGCAAACCCAAAACACCACAGCCCTCCCCTCTGTGAATAAGATTCCTGTGGGTTAGCATATATTAGCCAAAGAAGATTTGTGCTCACTTGCCTCTGGACCTAATTTCCTTATTATGTGTCTCCCATTCTGTCAAAAATAAATTCCCCATCAATAAGAGTTCTACAGGACTATTGTGAAACACTGTCCTGTTCTTCTCTCTGTCTTTTTCTTTACTTCTGAGCCTGCTACAACACCTTTCTTATCACTTCATTCCTTAATCTCATTCTCTGTTTACTCCAACATGATTTTACTCCCCCCTTTCCTGCTAACTTCCAATTCTGTTCTAGCCAATTGCATAGAGAATTCACCCTTGGAAGTTTTATGACAGGATTCCCACTGTTTACCTCAGCTTCTTCCTTTTTTACTAGAAAAGTTACACCTGATAGATGTGTGACAGATTTCATACCCTAATGCTGATTGTCAGTTCTGCGCTTCTCTGAGGTCTGCACTCCAGGTGGTCGCCTAGTTGGCCTAATGGTAGCACTAACCCTGGGTCCAGTCACCCCTAGTTCTGAGTGCACCCCCAACCCATAATGCCTAGGCCATTCTCTGCTGTGCTCCCCACTGCGGTTTTAAATGACTACAGCAAGAGTTGCCATCTGCCAACTCTAGGCTCAGAAATTCCTGGAGATTTGGGGATGGGGCATTGGGAGGATGGAGTTTTGGAGGAGAGGGACCTCATCAGGGTATAATGACATACAGTCCACCCTCCAAAGCTGCCATTTTCTCCAGGGGAACTGATCTCTGTAGTCTCGAGATCAGTTGTAATTCCAGGAGAAGTTCAGGTCCCATTTGGAAGTTTGCAACTCTTGGGCCCAAAGTGGCTTATATCAATCTCCTCTCCTCCATTTTATTTCCTCTACAACCTTGTGAGGTAAATTAGAGTGAGAGAGTAACTGACCCAAGGTCACCCACCAAGCTTCCATAGCACAGTGCGGATTCCAGTCTGAGTTGCCCAACATTCTCACTACTGCACCACACCGGATTGGGGCCACCTTGAACTGTATCTCCTGCACAGTTCTGAAAATGAAATAGGCACCGAAATTGAACTATGTAGGAAGAATGCTTACAAAATAAATAAAGTATTCTGCCACAGGCCAGACTGAAATGGGCCTTAGCAACCCAGACACTTTGCATTTTAGTTCAGCATTCTATTCTGTGCAATGGTACATTTTAAAATGTACATGCATTTAAATTAATTAACATGTGCAAATAGGGTTGCCACCTCTTGTGGTAGGGAAAAAAGCTGCCACTGCTCATTTGCATGGCAATTCATTTAAATGTATGTGCATTTTAAAATGTCCCTTGTGAAACATCAGTGCTGAGCTAGGGGGAAGAACAATCTCTCGTCACAGGAAAAGCAGTCAGGCTAGCATAAGCCTGTCCATTTTGAAGAACTCCTATATGTAAATTATCAGATAATGCTTTCATCTCTGCAGGGCGCCCATATTCCAGAAAGTGACAATTGCTGCCCCCTTAAGAGCACCAACATACACAGAACTCTCAGGGTTGCAACTTCTCCCATCACAGTGTTACAGTGAAAATAAGTTCTACCCATTTGGGGAAATGGGCAGTTTAGTGCTCAGGTGTAAGGTTGCCAGCTCCAGGTTGGAACATTCATGGAGATTTGGAGGATCTCATCAGGGATGTAATGCCGTGGAGTCTACCCTCCACCGCAGCCATTTTCTCCATGGGAACTAGGGTTGCCAGCAATGCTCCCTCTAAGCTGCAGAGTCTTGTGAGCAAAAATCCCACTTTGTGAGCTACTGGCATGAAAGTGGTGAGCGAGCGATTTGGCTGCTGCATAAATCAGTTTGCTCTCGAGCCCTCCTTCCTGAGCGAAGACAGAAATGTGTGAGCCGGAGGCTAAAAAACTGTGAGCTAGCTCACACTAACTCAGCTTAGAGGGAACACTGGTTGCCAGGTTCCTCTTGGCCACTGATGGGGGATGGAAGGGTTGCCAAATCCCAGTTGGGAAACTACTGGAGATTTGGAGAGGACAGGGACTTCAGTGAGGTACAATGCCATAAAGTCCACCCTCCAAAGCATCAATTTTTTCCAGGGTAACTGATCTTTGTAGTCTGGGAATGAGGTGTAATTCTGGGGGATCTCCAGGTCCCACCTGGAGGCTGGCATCCCCTAAGGCAGGGGTCTCAAACTCATTTATTATGAGGGCTGGATCTGACATAAATGAGACCTTGTTGGGCCAGGCTATGTGTGTCATAAAATGTAATGCCAGGTAGTGGAGATATAAACTTTATAAAGGACAAACACAATTAAAGAGTTTTTAACTTTAAATAAAACATGCTTAAAACACTAGCACTCTTGCAATATTTTGTTTATTTACCAGTCTCTGATAACTGACACCTTTTGCTCTGAATTGCTGCATCAAAATGTCTGTGTTTGAGCAATCTTGAGTATGCTGTTCAGGTGCGTAACTTTAAGTTGCAAACCTACTTTTCACTTATTGACATTCATTACAGAAATCTTATGCTTAGTATTCTGAGCCTAAGACCCAGGGGAAAATATGAAATGACTGGGCATTGTGAGGTTTTGTACATAAATTGCTTCATGTGCTGGTCAAGAGCATGAGAAGGCATCCTGACACAGACTGAGGGCTGTTTGTCTACAAAACTATAGTCTTCCCCAGAGAAATAACTACAACTCCCATGAGGCAGAGCAAGAACAGAAAGACAGGAATGTATAGTGGTCAATAATTATCAGCCTACTACCTGGGAAGTCTAGGTTCAAAATCCTCACTCTACAAAGGAAATGTACTGGGTAAACGTGGTCTGGAAACACACTCTCAGCCTAATCCACCTCACTGGCTTGTTGTTATTCCTCATCTTAATAGTTCACATTGCTTTCCTACTGAGAAAAACTGGATCATGAGGGCATGAATACAGTGAAAAGGGAGAGGCAACCCAGTTGCACCCAGGAGAGCCCTGGCATCACAAGTCCAACAAAACACAAACTGTAGCAAGGCACACAAAAGCTTATGCCTTGAATAAAACTTTGTGGGTCTTAAAGGTGCCTTATTTCTCCCCTGCGATTGAGGCAGCT
>NW_015173173.1:29124-29862 GCF_001447785.1 Gekko japonicus | reverse complement strand
AAGGCAGGAGGAAGGGGAGGAGCCTCAGCCAATGGAGGGGAAGAAAGGCTTGCCTTTGTCTCCTGTGCAATTCAGGCAGCCTGGCCAGGAAGCAAGCTCTAGCTCATTCCCTCCCTCCCTCTGGGAGGAGGAGGGGGAAGAGTCTCAGCAAAAGCAGGGAACAGAAGCTTGCCTATCTATCTCTCCAGTGTGACTGAGAGAGTCTGGTAAAGCAAGCTGCAATGCAGCAGCAGAACTAGAGAAAGAAGCAGGAGACAGCCAGTTCCTTGCAGGCTGGATAGGAGCACTCCAAGAGCCTGATCTGGCCTGTGGGCAGCAGGTTTGACACCCTTGCCATAGGGGAACTGATCTCTGTAGTTGTAACTCCAGGAGGTCCCCAGGCCCTACCTAGTAGCAAAGAAAACTGAAGCAAGAGAAGATTTTAGTCTGTTTTTAGCCTAACTCTATTTACTTCCATAATGAAGAATAGCTTGCTTGAACAGAGCCAGAGACAGGCCGTTGATCTGTAAAAAAAAAAAAAAAAAAAAACATCATTTCCTGTAGGGTCTCCAACTGACTGGAAGAATCATAGAATCATAGAGTTAGAAGGGTAGGTTTGCCAAGTGCGATCTTCGCTGCAGCGGGGGACCCCCGGCTGGCGGCTGGAGCGTGCGCGTACC
This sequence comes from Gekko japonicus, assembly GCF_001447785.1. NCBI lineage: Eukaryota > Metazoa > Chordata > Lepidosauria > Squamata > Gekkonidae > Gekko > Gekko japonicus. Next base: position 29,203 of record NW_015173173.1, on the reverse strand, counting down.
GCATCCTCGTCACTCGGAAGTGACGTGACCACGCCGGGCATGCTGGGGGCAGGGCCACGACCATCCGAGGGAAAAACAT
>NW_015173173.1:12057-28666 GCF_001447785.1 Gekko japonicus | reverse complement strand
GCCGTGCCATGTGTGTCATAAAATGTAATGTCAGGTAGCAGAGATATAAACTTTATAAAGGAAATAAACAGATTTTTTTTGCTTAAAAACATGCTTGAAACATTAGCACTCTTGCAATATTTTGTTTATTTAACAGTGTCTAACTGACACCTCTTGTTCTGAATTATTGCATCAAAATGTCTGTGCTGTTGCAATCTTGAGTATGCTGTTCAAATGTGTATCTGCAAGCTGCAAACCTATTTTTGATGTATTGACATTCACTACAGAAATCTCATGCTCAGAGTTCTGAGCCTAGGGCCCAGGGGGAAACATGAAATGGCTAGGCATTGTGAGGTTTTGTACATAAATTGCTTCATGTGCTGGTCAAGAGCATGAGAAGGCATCCTGACACAGACTGAGGGCTGTTTGTCTACAAAACTATAGTCTTCCCCAGAGAAATAACTACAACTCCCATGAGGCAGAGCAAGAACAGAGAGACAGGAATGTATAGTGGTCAATAATTATCAGCCTACTACCTGGGAAGTCTAGGTTCAAAATCCTCACTCTACAAAGGAAATGTACTGGGTAAACGTGGTCTGGAAACACACTCTCAGCCTAATCCACCTCACTGGCTTGTTGTTATTCCTCATCTTAATAGTTCACATTGCTTTCCTACTGAGAAAAACTGGATCATGAGGGCATGAATACAGTGAAAAGGGAGAGGCAACCCAGTTGCACCCAGGAGAGCCCTGGCATCACAAGTCCAACAAAACACAAACTGTAGCAAGGCACACAAAAGCTTATGCCTTGAATAAAACTTTGTGGGTCTTAAAGGTGCCTTATTTCTCCCCTGCGATTGCGGCAGCTGAGCAAAGCAAGGCAGGAGGAAGGGAAGGACGTGCAGCCAATGGAGGGGAAGAAAGGCTTGCCTTTGTCTCCTGTGCAATTCAGGCAGCCTGGCCAGGAAGCAAGCTCTAGCTCATTCCCTCCCTCCCTCTGGGAGGAGGAGGGGGAAGAGTCTCAGCAAAAGCAGGGAACAGAAGCTTGCCTATCTATCTCTCCCGTGTGACGGGTCAGGGGAGGGGCCCCGCAAACCGCGCAGGGGGGCCAGGGCTCCACGCGGCCTACGGGCCTGTTGGCAACCCTAGCTCTGGGACAAACACGCTCTTTCAGAAGGGGGAGGGTGAGAAGAAGGCCTTTGCTAAAGTGCTTGAGTCAATTAATTTAAATGTATGCCGTTTGAAAACTGCCCACTGGAGCAAACTTTAAATAATAACATTAAGGAAAACAAAAAAGCTGGATCCAGTAATTCTAGACAAAGATTTGCAGTAATTGATAAAAGGCTTCAAGGCCCTTTAAATTAAATATCATTTTAATTCTTTAGTATAGTTGCTTCAGGCAATGGTGAGTCTGAATAGCCACCAGTAGCAAAGAAAACTGAAGCAAGAGAAGATTTTAGTCTGTCTTTAGCCTAACTCTATTTACTTATTTTGGGCCCCAGTCACACGGGCAGGAAAATGTGGGGGGCAAGCGTGGCTGTTTGTCCCGGTGCAAAATAACCCCACCCACGAACCCTCTGCCTGCTCCATGGCCTTTCCCTTGAGTCCCCGTGTCGTCGTCACGCCACCCCCCTCGCCCCCGGCACTCGTGCCTTGGCCAGGAGGTGATGCCAGCGTTGCTCATCCCAGGAAGGTACCGGGGGGCTGGCTGGTGCGAAGCTCTCTCTCCCCCACAACAACTCGTCTGCTCTTCATTGCACTAGAAGAGAACGGCGCTGCTGGGAAGGGAACCCCGGGGTGGGGGGGACACACCTTTTTGCGAGGGGACATGGGTGGGCGCCGGATGCCACCAGAAACGCGATCAGACGCCCGCCCTTGCCCCGGAGTTACCGGAAACTAGTACCTCGGAGGTACTAGATTTTAACTGCGCATCTTCGGAGGGAAGCCTCGGGTTCACCATGGGAGCTCTACGCTTCCCAGATGTGGCGCTGTGATCGCGCCCGGATAATCCGCCTATCATCTGTCTCAGTAGTGTGGCTACTGCTCCGTGTGACCGCAGCCCATGTACACTTTCATAATGAGGAATAGCTTGCTGGAACAGAGATAGAGACAGGCCGTTCTGTAAAAAAGAAAAAAAGCATCATATTTTAAAAAGCAAATTTCAGCTCACAGGAAGCAAGGAAAATTGCAGTTTCTAGAGATCCAGAGTGGTACAGTGGTTAGAGTGGGATCTGGGAAACCATGTTAGAATCCCTTCTCTGTCATGGAAGCAGTGGGCCAGTCAGTCTCTCTCAACCTAACCTTCCTCACAGGGTTGTTATTGAAGATAAACCAGAGGAGGGATAAATGATGGTATAATCCACTTTGGGTCTCCATTGGGGAGAAAAGCACGGTGTGGGTATATATAATGGGAGATAAAGTGGCAGTACAAGTTCTGAGCATGTACCACCGTTGGGAGCAGGGCTGGCTAGGCTTGTCGGATCCCCCCCTGGCCACTGGCAGGGGATGAGGAGGTAGGGTTGCCGATCCGGGTTGGGAAACTCCTGGAGATCTGAGGATGAAGCCTGGGGATAACAGGGGCCTCAGTGGGGTACAATGCCATAGAGTCCACCCTCCAAAGCATCCATTTTCTCCAGAGGAACTGATTAGGGTTGCCAAATGGGGGCGGGGAAACCCCCGCTTTGGAGGCCCAATTTTTGCCGCGGCGGAATCGGGCCCCGGCTACGTTGCTGATGTTGGGGGTGTGGCTGAGCTCGTCGGGGGGAAAACCATATGGTTTTCCCCCCAACGAGCTCGGCCACGCCCCCAACGTCAGCAACGTCGCACATCACTTCCGGTGACGTGGCGGTGGTGCGTGCGCGCGCGCATATGGAGCCTGCTCCCGACCTCGCTGGAGCCTCCCCCTCCGGTAAGTTTGCCAGACTTGGCAACCCTAGAACTGATCTCTGTAGTCTGGAGATGAGGTGTAATTCCAGAGGGTCCCCAGGTCCCACATGAAGGCTACTGGCATTAAAGTTGTGAGCAAACAATTTGGCTACTGCATAAGTTAGTCTGCTCTGGAATCCTTCCTGAGCTAAGACAAAAATGTGTGAACTGGTTAAATACTGTGAGCTAGCTCAGTGACTCATGAAAGCTCATACCCTGCCACAAATTTTGTTAGTATTTAAGGTTGTGGCAAAATGGGCCTGCTCAGGCCTGCAGGCCCCGTTTTACCCTGCCCTCCAAGGTTTCCCCAACACCTGGAGAGGCTTTTCTTTCTCTCTCAGGTAACCACTGTCACCACCTGACCTTTGTAAGGAATTGCCCGCTGGGAGAGTCAGGACTCCCAGCTTCCCTTCCAAGTTCTGAGGTCTGGCCTCCCACTGCCCAGCGCGTGCCCTGACAGCTAACATTCTGATCTGTCGTTCTTAATATAGCTTCATTTCCAATTCAAAGAAGTCAAAATATTAGTGCTGTGCAATTCATTATTGGACAGAAATGATGTGCCTTTAATATTGGAGCAGGAGGGAGAATTTCTTAAATGCACCTTCTAAAAAAATTAGATTAAATTTTGATTTGGCCAATCTAAAGAACTTTGGTGTTCTAGTGTTTGACACGAATCACATCATTTGTGTTCTATGAGACTGAGATGGTCTGGAAAAAACACAAAATAAGTGGCATCCCTTGAAATAAAGGACATCTGGCAAACTGTAGCACTGCACCATTGCAAGAAGATGGACCGCCCAATATTTTTCTTTCTGTGCTGTTAGCAACAGCAGTCATACTATATCTAATCCAAAGAAAATGACTTAATGCAGCTTCTGAACTGCTAAATTGAGTTTGGCATGACCCTACTGTGAGAATTTCAGTACATTCAGACTTGGAATTAAGGTGCACCTGTTGTTGACAGCAACAATTTAAGAGAAGAACTTTTCCTGTACAGGCTAAATTTCTGCAGCCAGCTGTGCCATGATGCAATTTGACTGGATATTCGTATATGCCAGCGGCTTTGTCATAGTCAAATCACTTATTACTACGAATGAACTGCTGCAGGGTATTTTATGGTGAGAGCTTGGAGCAGAGATGACTGATCCTGCCTTTGTCTCAGACCTGGAGTGGATAAATAGCCTTTTATCTTTTTCAACTGGGGTGGAAGGTTTTTTTTACAAGTCCTAAAGTCCTGTCATCTATCAACAATGGTGGTGGGGAAGGAACAGACATTCTATTTTACTGATTGTGACTATGTACTTTGTCATATTTTATGTCAATTTTATGTACTTATTTTACCCCTTTTGCATTCTTTTTTTGGTCAAGACTTCGGTCATATAGACCCGTAATAAATTGAATTGAACAGAGTTCTGGTTGGGGGGGTAGGAATATCATTCTCCAGTTGGGGGCACAGGATCCGCCAATTTTTGGCCCTTTCCCCCACTGCTGGCCAGCTAAACTCGACGTAATGATGTCACGCTGAAGTGCTGAACTGCTAAATTGGTGACACGTTGGTGACGCTCTGGTATTTTGGGCAAACCTCTATGGTATTACATCACACACACATTGTGCACTCTCCCCACTCCTGGAAAGTCCCTCCCCCTCCCTGTCGCCAGGTCAATCTGACCTGGCAACTCTATTGGGGGGTGGGGGAGAGGAAAGGTCTCATCAAATCTCAGAAGCTAAGCAGAGTGGACCCTGGCTAGTATTTGGATGGGAGACTTCCAAGGAATACCAGGGCTGTGACATGGAGGCAGGCAATGGCAAACCATCTCTGAACGTCTCTTGCCTTGAAAACCCTACGGGGTCACCATAAGTAAGCTGTGACTTGATGGCCTTTTCCACTACCGTACTAAAGTTTAGTTGTTGTAATGCTTAATTCCATCACTAGGTGTCACTATAACACAGGCTGGATTAACAGTAGAATTACTGATTTAAACAAGAAACAGCAGTGCCTACTGAAAAATATAAAAGAAAAGTTAATTTCAAAAGTTAATCCTTCATCTAGTCCCTGTGGTAGAAAAAAAACCCTCTTCAACATGATACGCCCAAGATGCACTGTACATATGCAAAAAAAAAAAGCAATTAGGAGGGAGAAGGCAGAGAATGAAATGATACAGCAGATCTGTCTCATAAGATAATTTAGAGCAGTGTGGCTTGTTATTTTTACAGGATTGCTCCACATTGTGATAAGGAATATTGTCTACTCCATGGCATGCTTCTTTATGCAAAAAGAGAACCATATCAAACACAGGAAACAAGCCTATACTTTGATTCTGTAAATCTTTGATTATGTAAATTCACTCTTACGTAAGTATAATTCCATTGGATTCAGTGGGAGTGTCCTCATGTAACTGGGGTTTTTTGTTTGGGGGCTGTTGTTGTTGGCTCAAGTGGTTAAGACGCTAAACTGCAGGCTGTGGAAGGTTGGTAGTTCAGCAGTTCGAGACCCGAGCGACGGAGTAAGCTCCCATCTCTAGTTCCAGCTCCTGCCAACCTTGCAGTTCGAAAGCAAGAAATTGCCAGTAGATAAATAGGTACGACTTCAGTGGGAAGGTAACAGCGCTCCGTGCACCTTGGTGTTTAGTCATGCCGGCCACATGGCCGCGGAAACGTCTTCGGACAGCGCTGGCTCTTTGGCTTTGAAACGGAGATGAGCACCACAACCCTAGAGTCGGATTCGACTGGCTTTCGAGCAAGGGAACCTTTACCTTTTTACTCAACTATAAGGTTGCACTGATTTCCACCAATTTCCCCCTCTGAACTTGGGAGAGCCCCCTCAAAAGGTGCTGGTACGCAGTACCAGTGAGTATCACCATGAAAAAAGCCCTCCATGTAAGTGTCTGCTTCAAAAATGCTTAGCCATCGAGTATATCAAATATGCAAGGCAGTTCTACGGGATGCCCTACTAAATTTCAAAATGTATATTTTCCTTCTCTCAGAAAATAAACGTCTATATTTATGTGCCATAAGTTTGTTCCTTTCATTGTAGTATTCAGAAGCTGAGACATACCATAATGAAGGGGACAAATGTATGGCATTTGAAGATGAAAATTAAGTTCTATGTGCTACAGTTTCCAGACAAGTTGTACATCAATAGTATTGTGCCAATCAAAAGAAAAACGGTGGTCCTGCAAGCTCTGATTTTGGGTAAAAATTCAATACTCAGGTTGCTAATATTGGCAACTGGTGGAAATTTTGGGTACAGGGACATGGGGGTGCCACAACATTGGGAGGAGGAGGAGGAGAAGAAATTGGATTTATACCCCACCCTTCATTCAGAGTCTCAGAGTGGTTTACAATCTCCTTTCCCTTCCCCTTCCCACAACAGACACCCTGTGAGGTAGGTGGGGCTGAGAGAGCTCTTTCAAGGACTGCTCTTGAGAGAACAGCTCTGAGAGAACTTGTAACTGACCCAAGGTCACACCAGCTGCTGCATGTGGAGAAGTGGGAAATCAAACCTGGTTCTCCCAGATTAGAGTCCTCGCTCTTACCCACTAAGCTAAACTGGTGTGTGCACCACAATATCACTTCTAGGTTTCCCCTAGCTCTAGGAATCACCAGAAACTCTATGTTAAAACCATAGGATTTCTCTCAATTCCTAGAACTACCCTACACCACTTCTGGGTTTTCCCTGGAAATGACATCGCAGCATATATGATGCTGATGTGTGGGGGGGGTGTGAAAAAAATTCTCCCACCACTGTTTGGAGCAGCAGCAGGCACCATGGGCTACCCTATTTAATACATACCAGTAGCTTGTATATATAGGATGAAAAAAATACAAACACAGATACAGTGGGACTATACAGGTAGTTTTGGCATTGGTTCCTACACAATCGAAAGCTAATCCATCCTTAGAGACAACCATTTAGTGTTTAAAATCTTGCATGGTGTGTTTGCCTGGAGTAAAAGCAACCACAGGGTTTGAAGTCTTAGCAGGAAATAAATGAAAAGTAAAAACAAGCCTACGTCAGAACCAAGTTGCAGTTATTTATAACTCCTATATTGTTACCACAGACAGCTTATCCATAATCATCAGTCACAAAATGCTGCTAAGAACAAACCTGTTGGTCTATGCACAGCGTCTCCTGAGGCCACTTAATACAAATAAGGACCAGCAGGCAAAGTAATAACTTCATCACCTGTGAGCTAGAGGAAGAGATGTGTAAAAACTTGGGGAGGGGGGAATGAACTATCAAAGTCTCCTGCAGTGCCTGGCTCATGCTTAGTCAAAAATGATCATATTTTAGTCCCAGGGAGCAAAATCAAAGCTAATACTTAAAGCTGCTTTTAGAGATGCTCACACAAAGATAATGGATGCTAAATAGCAAGTCCCTCTGGCTGGCAAACAAGTTGGTAACCCTCAGCGGGGCACACAGCTGATTTGTTGTGCAGAAGGATAAAAAGAGAACAATCCTGTCCACGGTGCACAAACCAATGATTTATACTGAGAACATTTAACAGAATCACAGTCCTCAACTTACTTGACTGTTGTACAATGTCTGTCTCCCCCTTACAAGGAAGTTTCACTCTGCTATAATTGGGTTCCACTGTGCTAATCTCCTTGAAATGCAGCAATTGCTAGCAAATAGATATTAATTGCCGCATTCCAAGGGGATTATCTCACCAACAGCCCCCTACACATTGACCAACGCCTGGAGAGCAAGGAAGGGTAAACAGGGATCTCGGGCTCTATATTTTATTGCAGCCATTCCTGGTTCTTAAGTTTTTAAAGTCTACTCTAGGTTTTAATTGTTTCTGGGACCAAATTATTGCTATTTGAAGCACATCCTCAGTCTTAACAGTTGCCTGCCTCTTGCTAAAATGGCTGACTACAGTCAGCGCTTAGGTAACGTTCTGAAAAGTCTGGCAGGCATGCCCTGAGGAAATGAGAGAATGGACAGGTTCTGAAGACAGAGGGTGCTCCTGAATATGGCTTTGATTTAGCCACCTGTTCATTATGTTCTTATTCAAATAGCTTCTGGTCTACAGAAATACATGTAGCACTTCAGTTTTAAGAGAAATGTATGTATGCAGCAGTTTATGACTTTAACTCTTACTGTTGCCAGGTTTTCATTTTAAAATGATCTGTCAGCCTCCATTTTTAAATAGCAGTGGCTGAAACTGTGTCAGAGAGATGAAGTGATTGATAAAATGCACACTCTGCAATTTAAGAGAGCCAAAGAGTTTAACTTTTTGAATAGCAATGAATGATAGCTAGTGAGGTGGTAAAGGTTCAGAGATCATAGTCCAGTTTTGTTTTTTCTAACAGCATGCCCAGTATTTATTGACAGGCAAAATCAACAAACAATCAAAAACCCTGCAACCAAGCCATAATCACAAGCAGGTAATAAAGGATTTACGGTAATCAAAGGATGTTTTTAGTCAAGGTATGGTTCCGCAGATGGTTGCTTACATTTGTTTCATCCCACCCATTTTTCAAGCAGCAGCAGACATGGTTCTTTCTTCACAGCCACCCATGACACAGGTTAAACTAAGAGGGAATGACTAGCGCAAGATCACTCAGGGTGGAGTGGTAGGGTTGCCAGCTCAGGTTGGGAAACTCCTGGAGATTTGGGGATGGAGCCTGGGGAACACAGAGGCCTTACTGGGGTACAATGCCATAGAGTCCACCCCTCAAAGCATCCATTTTCTCCAGTGGACTTGATCTCTGTAGTCTGGAGAGAAGCTGTAATTCTTGGGGAACCCCAGGTCCCACTTGGAAACTGGCTTCCCTAAAGAGTGGACATTTGAACTCAGGTCTCTCCAGCAGTAGTCTGACACTGAACAATATACTACCTTGGCTCTCACAATATATATACATTTCTTCCAGATGTTGCAAGTACTAATCATACTGAACTAGCTCTGTGTGATTACCTACTGGCAGAGAGAAATCTCGTGGTACAGTCCAAATCGGCATATTGGATGGCAAAACACCATAGAATCACAGAGTTGGAAGGGGCCATACGGACCATTTAGTGCAACCCCTAGCTCAATGCAGGATCAGCCTAGAGCATCCCTGACAAGCGTTTGTCCAACCGCTTCTTGAAGACTGCCAGTGAGGGGGAGCTCACCACCTCCTTAAGCAGCCGATTCCAATGTTGCACAACTCTTACTATTTAAAAAAATCCATGTTATTTGATCTCTTTGGGTATCTTGTCATCTCATTTCCAAGTTCACTGATGCTGGTAAAAGCTGTTAACTGGATGGCAACCTAAGACTGGGAAGAATTTTCCATCAACCTGTTCTTAGTTTACATTACAAACTACCATGATTTACAATGTTTACTATACAGTACAATTAATTAATCCTCTAATTGAACACCTGCATTCAGTTAGCAGCCAATTACTCTTATGTGTTCAGCTATATATTCAGACTACAGACACATATGCTCAGATTTTTTATTTGGCTTCCAGAACCATGGACAACGTTCAAGAAACCAAAGGCAAAGAGAGGGGGGTGCTCAACTCTACCGTACCATTTTGGATAGGCTTATGTTAAGGCTGGGGGGGGAGTATTTAAAATATCTTGTTTCCTGTGTTGCAACCATAGGCAACAGCTCTGGAATGACTGAATCATTTCAGTTCCTAAAATGAAGAATTTGTCAGTCACTGTAAAATATAAGCCAATGGTTGCTCACCTGCCAGCTATGGTCCACTATCAGCTTTCTAGAGAAACCAAATTTGCACCTGTAGGCCTTGAAATTGCCCTGCCTCATCCTAATCACCTTCTTAACATATAAGGAGACATTAGCTAAGCACTGGGATCCAGAAACAATTAAAATGGCTGAATTCAGGATTTCACTGTGTCACAACTATTAACTATTTGTTCAAACTGTATCCTGACTAATATCCAGTAGAGAATAAAGTCTGTCGAGTTCTACAAAGGCTGTCCTGGACTACCTCAGGCTGCAGCTGTGCGCGCACACACACGCACACACACACATCATGTCTGATTGAATTCAGTGAGTTTGAATGCTTTCCTTCTTATATCGGACCAACAAAAGGAGCCAGAGACCTTTTTTAAAAATGAAAGGCCATGGGACAGATTCAAAGGATCTGACAGACAATCTATATAACAATAGGAACTGCTGATTTTAAAAAATGGGGGGGGAGAGACTGGAGCAGGGAAATGTGGGGGAAACCTACCATGTCTAAACCCTATGGTAGCCACACTGAATCAGCAGCAACGGGAAAGACATCGAGTATCATCACCCTGAAGAAATCCCCTTAATGTAGTTAAGAAGTTGTTGCTCAAGGAAGATCTGACTGCTGACTAGGTGTGTGTTTGGGGGGGGGGGGGATGAGGAGCTGGAGAAACTATCTTGTTCTTGTGGCGTCAATGGAATAAACAGTGCCCCGAGATTTCTTGTGTTTTCATTCCACACACATAAAAAGCCCAAATGGCGGTTGTCTTAAGATATACTGAAACTTTGACTACTCACCTGACCAACATAAAACAGCCTGAACGAAATCTTGTAAACTTCAGGGAGGCACAACGCTCAACAACCTGTATTTGCTATACTCAAAATTAGGAATGGGCACGAACCACACGACGAGCCAAAATTCGTGCCAAATTCTGGCTGGATCATGGCTTGGGAGGCAATGTTTGGCGGCAGCATGTGGTCTCTGAAGATATGTCTGAGCTTTTGGGCGCAGCTGGAGCAGTTCAGAAAACCCACCCAGAAACTCTGGGGTAAAAATGCTAGAAAATGGTGAGGGTGGTTTTTCCAGCCTTGGAAACACCAGTAGGGAGCCTCCAAAGCTTGACAGGCTCTGCTGCCCCAGAGTTCCCATTTGTTGCACTGGGACTGAGATCTATATAAGTGTGGGATGAGTGAACATTCCCTTTGTTGGTGTTGGTGTTTTGAACAGAGAGGGTGTATTTGCAAGGAGATAAAGAGCTTTGCTGCTGGGTGTGTGGTGGGGGATTGCTTAGCTAGCTGACTCAGTCAGGAGCCAGGGGGCTTAGCTTTGCGCTGGGTTCCTCTGTGTTATGAACTAGATTTGTTTTTGTTTGTTTATTGCAAAAGGTGGAAAAATCAGGACATGGCCACCTGGTGAAACTCCACCTACACCATGATTGCACATTTGGTGGAGCAGAAGAACATAGTGCAGGATGTCATCTCCTCCGTGACCATCCAGCATGGGGAAGATATGCTCAGCATCAGCTCCAACAACTGGCTAACTCTCTCCCAGATGAAGCGTGTCCTAAAGCTGTTCCAGGACACCACCGACGTGCTCCGCACCCATATGGCCAGCCTGGGGCAAGTCAAGGGTTCGAATGGGCGTAGGATTCCGCAGTGCAGCCGGGCCCCGGGGGAATGCCAGTTCTCCCACGGGTCAGGGCCTTGGCAGACAGGTTGTGGGTGGGCATGAATGAGAGGTTGCATCTTCTCTGCAAGGAGCAGGAGTACAAGCTGGCCTGCATGTGCAACCCCCAGATCAAGGGCAGCATCACCCTTTTTAATAAGCAGCTCCTTCAGTGGAATCATGATCTCTACAGAGAGGTGCATAGGTTCCACAGCCATGGATGTGGGCAGAGGCAACAGCAGGCAGAAGCTGGGGAGGAGGAGGAAGGGAGGATGGAGAGGAGAGTGTGCAGCCCGATAAGAGATGGGTGAGCCAGAATCCCCAGTTCGGGTTATTGATTGTGAAGTGTGAGGTCAGCAGGAGTGCAGGGGGGCAGGCATGCGATGGTGGAGGGTTCCATTGAAGTGATGTCAGGGGTACCTCACAGAGCCCACCAATTCTGACCCCCTTGACTATTGGATGCTCAAGAGTGGCATATGGTCAGACCTTGCTAGTGTAGCCATCAGTCTCCTTTCCATCCCTATAACCAGTGTGCAGAGTGACCAGGTGTTCTCCCACCTGGGAGACATCCTCAGTCCCCACCGTTCCCAGCTGGACCCAGACAGGGTGCATGAGTTGGCCTTCCTGAAGGTCAGCCTCCCCTTGCTGGGCCACCCTGCTTTGGACCTGGCAGAGTAAGATCACGGTTTCCAGTCATTCTCCTGTGTGTTCTTCCATTCCTCTTCTCTCTAGGTGATCCCGGCATGCAGCCCACTGGTCATGCCCCAGGCACTTGGGTGAGAGGATGGCTGCCTCTGCTGGGTGGGGTTGGGCTTGCCCCACAGCCAACCCAAACATCAACCTCACCCAGAAGAACCCTAGTACCTTCCAGAGCCACATCATCCTCATAGCACTACCTCCTAATATTTGTCAAATGTGACTCATCACATCACTTGTTCAGACTAATTTAGGGGATTTCCAGAGTTTCCTCTAAGCTGTGCTAGGGGGTGCTGCTGTACAAACTTTTAGCTCCAGTTTAGGGATTTTAAGCTTCTACTCACACTAAGTCATTTTCCTCTCCATTAGAAACAATGGAGGATGGAGGCACCTCCTTCTGGGACCCATAGAATTGGATCCCCTGGTCCAATCTTTTTGAAACTTGGGGAGTTTTTTGAAGAGAGGCACCAGCAGTTATGCAGCAATTTGGTGCCTCTACCTCAAAAAACAGGCCCCCAAGCCCCAGATACTCCTGGATTGATTCTCCATTATAGACTATGGGGCCCATTGACTATAATGGTCCCCATAGGCTATAATGGAGCCAGAAAAAACCCGACTTTTTTTGTACACCCCTATTATGCTTTTTAGTATGATTTGTAAGCTGCCTTTAGTCACAGGGAAAGTGGGATATAAATATTTGAATATATAAGTAGTTTGGGCAGGTTGACAACATTTAAGCAACTTCCTGTTTGTTAGGCTAGGCAGGGTTCTGACAGTGATTGTTCCACCTCTGTTATACTTGACCTGTAATTTGCCATATTTCACTAAAAAAAACCCCCCAAAACAGACTACAAGATTTCCCCCCCCTTTAAGTGCTGGTATGTTTTCTAAGGCTCAGCATAGGGCAACAGTCTGAGGCCAGGTCTACCAATCTAGTGGACTGGGGTAAGTAGACATGTTCTCTGGAGGCCAAGCCTACCAATATAGTAGAAAGGGGTGGATAGACCTGTTCTCTGGAAGCCAGGTCTACCAATATAGTGGAAAAGAGTGGGTAGATCTGGTCTCTGGAGGCCAGTTCTACCAATACAGCAGAAAGGGGAGGGTAGACTTGTTCTCCAGAGGCCAGGTCTACCAATATAGTGGAAAGGGGGGTGTAGACCAATTCTCTGGAGGCCTGGTCTACTCCCATAGAGGACAATATTTTCTGTAATGAAATTTGACTTGATTCTGTTTTCGCTTATAATTAAATTATTCTTAAAATATAGTTTAAATATAGTTCAAAATAATTCATTCTGAGATTTTTACAAGGATAAAGAAATAATCTAAAAAACTAATTAATGCAATAGTCAGATGTAGACTCACTCACAACTTTAATGCTACTAGCTTTTTTCACTCACAAGGTAGAATTTTTGCTCACAACACTGTGGTGCTTAGAGGGAACATTGGAGGTATGCAGCAAGTTTGATGCCTCTAGCTGGCACAGGGCCTGTTCTGCAATCTCTTGAACTCATGCCTGTCGTGTCCTCAGAAAGTGCTTTCCTAGGGGCACATTCTTTGGGGGGCCATAACTCAGATCTCCCAAGTCCAGTCTTCACCAGATTTGGTGGGCAGGTAGAGGAGAGTCAGCTGGAGATCCCCGTGAGTTTGGAGTCTCTGGGACTCTGGAGGCCACCCCACGGGATTCTGAATTTCCCGAACTGGTTCGGTTCAGGAAAGACATTTTGGTTCTGGTTTGGGTTTGGTTCAGGATGACTCCCAAACCTGAATCGAACCACTTTTTTCAGTTTGTGCCCATCCCTATAACCAGATACAACCTGTAGAAAACAACCACAACATAGCTTTATATATATATTTAAAAAAAAAAAAATCTGACCTGTACGTGTACTTGAAGAAGATTCAGAGATTTCCCCGGGCAGCAAAATTAGTACGTTTTAAGTAGTACTAAAATTTCAAATTAAACTAGGACAATGACTTGTCTATAAGTTGCAACAAATTATTTTAGTACCATGTAGTATCTGGCATCCAAGAATTTTTTAAAGGAAGACCTAAGCATCCCAGATCCCTTCTGTTATTAAGAAGTGTTTGTTCCCCAGGGCTTAAATTAAAGTAAGTCTATTTTAAAATTAAGGTTAGAAAATTACATTCATGATAAACCAAATAATCTACAGTGTATGGCACCCTCTTCTGGGCATTCATGATAGGACATGAGCTACACAATCCTACTTTCCTTTTAAAAAACTGCTTTGTTTCAAATCAAGGACAAGGTAAAATACAGATGGACAAATTAGTGGTCTTCAGGGAAGACTAAAGTTTAGTTCAGACACCACAAACCAACCAACACTGATGATGGGCATGGTCCTGGTTCGCTGTTGCACTCCCTTTCTTCCTCATGCCATGACTGAAGTTGGATATCTGACTCACTCCATATTTATTTAGGAAACACATAATAAACATCATAAAAACAAAACAAGCCATTAAGAATAAATCATTTGGCATAAAAAGCATAAAACAATAACTGAGCACCCTAAGAAAATTCCAGAAAACAAACGTCAAACCAAAAACAGACTATAAAACTGCTAGAAAGATAAAACCCCGTAGGTATAAGCCTGGGTAGAAAGAAATGTTTTGGCCTGGTGCCTGAAAGACAGCATGGCTGGCACCAGGCTAGCCTCAAGGGGAAGAGCATTCCAAAGGTGCGGTGCCACCACTGAAAGTGCCCCGTCTCTAGTTGCTGCCCACCTTATATGTGAAGGCAGGTACACAGGAATCAGGGCTTGAGAGGCATGTCTTCTGGTGGGTTGGACAGTACATAGGGGATGGTCCTCCAGGTACCCTCGTCCCCAGCAATTTAGGGCCTTAAAAGTAAGAACCAGCACTCTGAATTGTGCCCAGAAACATACGAGCAGCTAGCAGAGCTTTTGGGACAGGGGTGACATGATTCTTGTAACTAATCCCCCCAAATAGACTGCCTGCTGTATTTTGGATCAATGGGAGTTTCGAAAGTGTTTTCAAAGACAACCCTACATAGAGCTCATGGTTTAATTCTCATTGAGAGTCCCAATTTCCAGGAATTTCAGTTAACTGAGGCATCCACATTTGGAATTCTGGCATGGCATGGTGGGCACAGCAACAAAATGGCTGCCACAAAATGACTGCCGCAGGAATCAGAGCCAGCCACAAAATGATTGCCACAGCCTAACTACAGTAACACAGCAGAGAAGCATAGAGTTGGAAGGGACCTCAAGGGTCATTTAGCCTTATAGTTTTTTGTTTATTTGTATCCCACCTTTCCTCTAGTTAAACATGAGACATTTTAAAAACCCATGAGCAACTGTAGTGTGTCTGCTTTAGATGCTGCAGTTTTTAACTTTGTAGAAATGTTTTTGCAGGTCTTCAAATAATTCATATCAATAGAAATTCTTTTGTTGCTACTGTTCTTGATGTTTAGCACAGTCTGTATAAAAAGAACTTCATGCCAGAAGTGTTTTATTCCACAGTGTTTAGCCACATCTGTTCCCACAGGTAGGCTTTCTGTATGCAAAAGTAACGTGTATTTTGGAGGCAGTCTGTTCAGATGACTGCATCTTACATATTTTTATATACAGAGTTGAAAGAAGGTATTTGCAAAAGAAAATGAGTGACAGGAAACAGAAGCAAAACTACAAGAACCACCAATATGGGCTACTTTCACACAGACAATTCTGTTTCAGCCACTTGGCTTGTGCAGATTTTCTTTTTTCTGTTCCCACATTATGCTGTCCTGCATTCATGGGTGGCCCATTTTTTCCCTCTAAAACAAACATTTGTTTTAAAACTGGGGGGGGTCTTTCCCACACTGTTGCGGTGATCTTTTTAGCATGTCCAAACCAGAAGGGACACTTTCATTTCAATGTATTATGTATCGCGATGAAACCATACTTGCGAAAGGGCTCGCAAGCGAACATGCGAAATACCGTAGCTTGGAGCACATCACAATAGAAGGCTTGGATCCTAGAATGAACAAATAGATAGACCCGGATCCTAGTAGTATCCAATTGGTAAACAATACTCTGTAAATAGCCTATCGTGGGATGTGGGGTGTGTTTTATTAATATAAGCAGGGCTCTGATCCTGCAAGTTTGTCTTAGTTTTGGAGCTGAAACCACTTAATAAACATGAGCTAATCACTCTACACGCTTGAACCCAGTATATTTCACTGGCGACGAGGATGGGATCCTGATGAGCAAGCCTGACCTGACCTCCGGCACTGACTCCAGCACCGCACAATGAGCCCCAGCCCTCCACACTTTGCATCATTTCCAGGGTCATGGCTGCCACTCCGGGACATCTTCCTGAGTTCAACTTCGCTCACCCCAAGTTATAGGAAACCTGGGTGGAGTGCCTAAAATTCTTCGTCAGGTTCCAGGGCATGGACGCCACTGAGAAAAAAGAAGTCGCTCCTGCTCAGTGCCACTGTCATGTTACGCCTTGTCCAGAGCCTCATCGTGCCCAAGACCAAGATGGTGAGGCGCATGGACTTCTTTGCGCGCCAGCAGAAGTTTGAAGCAGCAGCCACCAACTTCATGGCTGAACTCTGCAGGCTGGCCATCCACCGTGGATTCCCTGACCTAGGAGACGCCCTCCTTAACCAATTCGTCATGGGCATTAGGGAAAT
>NW_015173173.1:0-11977 GCF_001447785.1 Gekko japonicus | reverse complement strand
CGCAGCCCTTCTGAACTGCTCATGGGCAGGCGGCTCACAACTCGCCTCGACCGTCTACCCTGACCGGGCTCCAAAGCACAGCTCGGCCCCGGAAACCCAAGCAGCACCCCGTGGATTCTCCCCGGGTGACCCCGTTTATGCAAAAAAACTTCTCCAGGGGCCCCGCCTGGGTCCCAGCCAAGTATATTTCACATGAAAAGGAACACCCCTTCATCCCTCCCCACTCTGCAGTGTCATGTGAACTTTTTTTCTGTTTGGGGGCACTGAGCAAGACAGCAGAGCTGTTGCTGAATGACCATACAAAGCCACGAGTGTGCGCGCACATGTGTCTTTCAGTGATCCCCACAGACATTTAGCTATTTCGGGGGGCGGGGTGGATATAACAGAAGTTTGTAAGCAGTACAAATGGAGACAGGAGGATCAGATGGTTACTGCCATTAGTGTAACCAAAGAAAATGCCTACCTTTACCATGGTGCTTGAACCAACTATCCAACCTGGAATGCAAAGAGATTATTTGACACAAAGTGGGAAGGGAATTGGGCCCTTTGTCTTGCTCAGCATAGCAAGGAACCAGTTCACTGGTGGATGGAGGAGACAGCCCCAGCCTAGATTCTTTGACATACAGGAAGAGGGGAATTTGCTTGCCAAGAACTGATATACAGCTGTAACCTAGCAGGGAACTAATTGGGTGGGGTGGAGTGGGGTGATTTATTGGACCCTATAGCCTTGCCCACTCTGGCAAGGAACTAATTCATTCATTCAGAGAGCAGGAAGGAAAGAGGAGATTGTCCCCATTGCTTTCCCCAAAACAGAAATCTTGCCCAACTGTAGGGAGGAGTTACTTCATTAAAGAGAGACAAGCATGGAAAGTGTGGTAGAAAGATTCCAGTATGCCATTATTCAATGAACATGGACATTGAGAGAGAATTTCAGTTTTAAGCTATTCCCAAATAGTGACACACATGCATCCCAAAATTAAAAAGATGGGTGGACAATCATGATAGTGGCCTTGCACAGGGGAGGGGGCAGACTAATGTGGAAGAGAAAGCAAAGCAAACAACAGTGGGAAAATGGACTACATAACAGAGCCAGTTTATTAGTTTTAGTGGCTGGATTCATGCTACCACTTACAAGTTTGTAGTAACTGTCCAATCTTTCTTCCCATGCTCCTCATGAGTCTAGTCACCTTCATGAGTACATGAAGGAAAGGAGAGACTTGACATAGAACAGCAATACCCATCAGTGGAGGTGGAAGCTCGCCCATGATATGAACCATGTACACTCAATGCATGAACCGATTAAGGAAGACCAGAGTAGGGCTGAGTTCTCTTCCGCACACTAAGACAACAGGCTTCCATAATACAGACTTTGTATTTTATAGTTCACTATCAAAATCTCTCTTGATTGCATATAACTTGGTTAATGAGCAATCATGCCATAATGGGCAGATTTTTTTTAACCTAAATCTGCAAATGATAGAAATAATCAGATGATACAAACCAAGATGTGACATAATTTATTGTTCAGTCCACTTCAAATATGATGCTGCATTCATCTGAGTCAATTTGCTTTGCCACTTGTTTTAGGCAAGTGTGAGTTAGTGAATCCAAATATTGCTCACCTTCTAATCAAGGGCTACTGCCACACCAGGATGACCTTCTGTCATAGTCTGGCTGCTGGTGTGATTCTATAGGAAATAAGGGCTACTGCCACACCAGGATGTCTGGCTGCTGGTGTGATTCTATAGGAAATTGCCCTCATAGCAGTCTCTTCTTCTGTTAATTATTGCCAGGGGTCATCAAAAAATGAAAAGAATAACTGACTAGTTTCACCAACGTCCTATAATTACGCTGTTTCTCCTTCACTGTTACCCCTTCAGACACAAGGAAGTATTCATGCTGATAGTGGAAAGTATGGGTTAACAGCCTGTGCACAAACATAGGATGATATCATGTGGAAATATGGGAGCCAGTAACATAGCAGTAACATAGGAAATCCTTGGTGAGAAAGGATAGGAGATTGGGAGCCAGTTCTGGGCTCTATCCTCCCTCTCACAGATGGCATGGTGCAGTGAGCCATCTGCACTGCAGCCAATTGGGGCTAATGTTGAATTCTCTCATAACACTGTTTTGTAGACTACTTCAAACACTGCATATGAGGGCACTTCTAGACAGCATTAACAGATCGTAGCCAGGCTCTCATTTGACATGTTTTACTCCACCACTGGATAGTTTCTCTTCAGAACACAGATGAAGGTCAGACTTGAGGACCACTCAGATGTTTATAAAGACTATGTTCCAAAATGTAATCAACACCAGGCAAGTTGAAAGTCAGCCTACAGAGTTTACAGACATGAGTTATTAGGAAGGTGCAGATACGTCCCCAGCTGAGCAGGTATTCTTCATACTGTATCAAACCAGACGTGTTGATGGTCTGTTTATAACAGCAAAAAATGCAAGGATAAGGAACATGGAACTTTGCCCACAGCTCAACTCCCTGCTTTTCTCTTCAGATTCTGGTTGCAACTGACTAACCAAAAAGTCCTTGGGGAAAGGGGTGTGGGAAGGTAAGGCAAAGACAGGAAGTGAGTTCAGTCCCACTTCTCTACATGGCCCTTTTCCATGTGATTAACAGTTCCTCATTCCCATGTGACTGAGACAGTTCTAGGTTTACATGGACAAAAATGTCACTAGCCCTTAATGTCTAGTTTTCAATCTCAAGTTTGTCTTCCTGACAGAGGTATGTGTTCATACACAAGATTAATGTAGCTGAATCTAGGCCGAGGGCATATCCCCTAATAGATTGTGGGGCTGGTCAGTTGTGACAACACAAATCATTCATTTGTGCAGACAAGTAGACTAAATTCAAGCTCTGTTTTAGATCTGCTTGATTTGTGCACATACAGAGATTTTTGCCCACAGCACAGAGCCCCATTTATTGCTACACTGCAGAGAGGAATCCTAAACAGGTCTACTCCAAATCTTACCCAGATCTGTTCAATGAGGTTTACTCCCAGGAAAGTGATGCTGAAAATTCACATTAAATTTGGGGTTTCCTGATTCCTGCCCCGCTTCTTTCTTCCTTTTGCATTTTTCTGTGGCTCGACTTTCAAAGTAGTGCGGTGCCCTCATTGGCATTTTTCTTCACATAAGTTTTTTGAGGGAAAAGCAAACTGAATTACACTACCATATGCACACTGCAGTGCTCTAAATACTTGGGGCACAAAATCAGGATTCCTTCAGTGTGTAGATTAATAGACATTTGTGCAGACAAGTAGACTAAATTCAAGCTCTGTTTTAGATCTGCTTGATTTGTGCACATACAGAGATTTTTGCCCACAGCACAGAGCCCCATTTATTGCTACACTGCAGAGAGGAATCCTAAACAGGTCTACTCCAAATCTTACCCAGATCTGTTCAATGAGGTTTACTCCCAGGAAAGTGATGCTGAAAATTCACATTAAATTTGGGGTTTCCTGATTCCTGCCCCTCTTCTTTCTTCCTTTTGCATTTTTCTGTGGCTCGACTTTCAAGGTAGTGTGGTGCCCTCATTGGCATTTTTCTTCACATAAGTTTTTTGAGGGAAAAGCAAACTGAATTACACTACCATATGCATACTGCAGTGCTCTAAATACTTGGGGCACAAAATCAGGATTCCTTCAGTGTGTAGATTAATAGATTTGAAAAGCTTGGTTGCATAGAATGTGTACAGGATAAGCAATGTCATCAGGGACTTCAAAAGACTGCACAGATTTGGCATCCCAGAATTCTCTCTTCTTCACCAGCATTTGTGGCTTTGGGCTGCAAAATGCTAAGCTGTTCGGCAGATACTCATTTCATCCAAAAATCTTCCTCAACTACAAAGAGTAAAAAGAAAATTAAACTGGCATGCAGGCATTAATACATTCTAAGTATTTTGATACTTCCCCCTACAAACCTCTTGGGCGGCAGTACTTTGGATTATATTTAAATTAAGGGGCATAACCCAGTGGAAGGACAACACTTTAATGTTCCTCCAACAGGAAATCATGCTTCGTTTGTTCCCTAACTCTATTGGAATCCAGGAGGTTACAACTACTTAACTTTCCCATGGGATGGGGAGAGTTGACAAATAGAACTTTTTATCCCTCTCCCAAAATAGTAGAACTCAGGAGTATCCACGGAAGCTGATGGACAGTAGTTCCAGGACAGACCTCTGAATGCCAGAGCTAGGAGGCAACATGAAGGGAAGGGCCTTGGCATGTATGCCCTGTTGTTGACCCTCCAGATGAACTGGTTAGCTACTGTGTTAGACAGGAAGCTGGACTAGATGGACCACTGGTGTGATCCAGCAAGGCTCTTATGTTCTTATGCTGGGCTGTGCCCAATATCTTGAGTGCTTCACCACAACATATCAAGCATCTACTTTACTTGAAACATGGCCTTGGGCCTATTAACACAGCAACACACCCAATCCTTTCCTGCTCCTACCCAGCAGCCCCGTGATCTCCCAACTACACCAAAAGCTCATAACGGAGGGTAGGGAACAAAATACCATGGGGGTCTGCAGTGAAGAGAAGGAGTCAGGTAAAATCCCCTTCTGTCAGAGGAAGCACGGCAATCTTTCCATTCACGTAAAAGGAAGAGGGGGGTCCCCCCGCCTCACGTCAACCCTGCATTTTATCCACAAGACTCCCTCACTCCCAATGACCTGCATCAGATCCTGGAGATCACAGGGGGCCACTGGTGAGAAGGTGGAGGCAAGAAAGACTCGAAGCACACTCTCCACTCACTGTTTGTGGGATCCTAGTCATGGGCTTTCACCACACTTCACAAGAAGAGATTTCAACAGTACTCAATTCCCTCTTAGTCTCCTCTATCTGAAGCAAGGACCATCCACACTTTGAGGATTCCCAATTTTGAAAGGGCAGCATCTCCAAACCTTTGCCATTAACAGCCAAACATTTGTTTTACTAGTAGAGGCAAAGATGAGAGCCAATGTGATTCCTAATCACAACATAATAAAGACCTTTAATTTGAGGACCTTGTTTGTTATTTACATTTCCTACACCATTTATAGGTTTACCCTTCCGATATTCCACCACCTTAAATATTTCTCCATTATGAAAAGTGAAAAAGAGTATAACCTCTTAGCATTCTCTCACACGGAAGCTATACAGTATACTAATATGTTTGTGTTGCTGTTCCTTTCCCAGCACTATTACGTCACTTTTAAGATGGGCCAGAACTCTGTGTAATAAATAAACAGAACAATAAAAGTATATTATAACAATGTACAAATAGTACAATCATTTGGGGAAGAGGAGGCAATACTTTTTTTGGATGATAATCAATTGAGATCTTTTTGTAATGGCAACTTCCCAAAAGATCAAGTGAGATCACTTTAAAAAGTCTCCTCCATGAAGAAGTGCTATGGAACCAGGAAATCAACAGCTGAAAAGCCCAGTCCCCCCAGAAGTGCACTGAAATTTGATACTTACTAAGGGGTGGCATTAAAATAATCTTTGGGGGTCACCATTTCGATCCCCCCAAAATGGCTCAGGACCCAGATGTTGGCAATGTTGAGTTTGGCAAAGAACCAGTCATGATCGGGAGGCCAGTCCTTCATTTCAGTATGTCTGCTGAACAGTGCAGTCTTTGCAAAGTCTGCTTCTGCTCCAGTCACCTAGCAAACAAAGTACAGATTACGCAAACCACAATATTTTATCCTTCCCTATGACATCCCTCATGGGGGTCAGGGAGGAGGCCAAAGACCAGGGGGAAAACAAACAGATCTGCAGATGTGCATACCATCAGACAAGGAGCTTGCAGTGCTCTAATGGAATCGTTGACTTACTTCCTTGAAAGAAAAAACAAAGGAGGACGAAACCCAAGCACAGCAACAGGGTGGGTACTCAGAAGGTTGAGTATAACGAACTTAAAAATATAACAAAGTATTTGTTACACAGTGTAATAATTAACAATGAAAAACAATATAGATACATAGGAGTGCTAAGATCCAATCTATAGAAATTGCATGTCAACTGAACATGAATCACATAACAGAATATCTCATAAAAAGCCACTAGACTAGACGCATTTCAGTTCTCAGAGCCTTCTTCAGTGGCCTAAAACCAAATAGTACACATTTAAAACAAATCGTAAAAATTAAGGGCCAAGCAGGTTTGTAGTATAAATTAAATAAAAAAACGAATATCAACACAGCAAATATTGTTGGCAGAAGTAGAAATTCATATATGAGAAGGTGGGGAAGACAGCAGACAATCTCTTGACCATTGTTGCAGGACAGCTATTGCTACCCTTTTATAGCCAATGCATCAAGGTCTAACTTGCGGATTAACTGGGATCCCACCCCAGCTAAATGTGTCATTTCAAGAAAAGAACACTAAGCCAGTATTGTTTACTACAGAACCACTATTATGAAGCCAACTCTACACTTCGGAGACCATGTGTGTATAGTTTTCTTGAGATGCATAAATATTAGAGTTTACCTTTTCAACTACTCCATGGAAGATCACATGGGCACACAGAGGATTCTGAGGATCATACCTCTTCTCCTTGCAATAAGAAGTCTGTGCCAAGGAGAGTGTTAAGGAGGCATTTCCATTGACCTGAAATGCAAGGAGCAAAGTGAATTTCATAACCCATATTTCGGTGTATCTAGGGTATTTAACTTATTACAAGGTGTCATCAGGTGTTGTACCCAGCAACAAATATTGCATGAGGAGTTGAAATAGTAGGTTTTTTCCCCTGCCATCCCTTCCTACCAGCACCCTGCCTCTGGAAATCCCAAGGGCCCATCACGGGGAAAACACACCACATTACAATAGGCTGCAATGAGTAGGGATGGGCACAAACCACATTTTTGCAGTTCAATTTGTGGTTGAATCACAAACCCAACCACAAATCATGAACCATATTGGTCCATCAGCCATTTAAACCCATGCTTTCTGCTCTCCACCACGTTTTGCATTTTTTGTGAAGAACATAAAGCAGGGGTTTAAAATGCTCAGAGCCATTTAAACCCCTGCTTTCTGCTATTCACAAACTACCACAGAAGTTTGTGGTGGCTCTTCAGTTCGTGAACATCACTTCATAAACTCTGAACCATCTGAAATTCATGACAAACTTGAGATCATCAGCTGGTTTGTGCCCATCGCTAGCAATGAGAACAGAGAAATCTCCTTTTCCTCCTCCCTATTCCACTGACAGCTTGTGCAGAAATGTCACCAGATTCCAATGCACTATAACAAAAAGTTTTCATTATATTTGCCATACAGAAGTTTTCCAGAGGTTGCATGATTAAGTCATAAAAGTCACGTGACACTGAAATCTGTCCCCCTCCCCCACACAAATTTAAGGTTTCAGTTACCTCTTGGATAATTCCATCAGATTATTTTTTTTGGGGGGGGGATGAAATATCAGAAGCACATGATTTAAGCATAACATAAATAAGCTCGCATTTCATATTCAAACATTATCAGCCCATTGCAGTGGCAGTCAATTCAAAGAAGCAGCTCAATCATTTATCTGCAAGCAGATGTCTCACGTGATGGTACACCACACAGCTGTCCTGGGTACTGCGAGTGATAAGAGACCTTGGCACTTTCGAAATGCTCCCTCCTCTTCTGTAGGGGGGAACGAGCTGAGTTTTGAAGTGCAAGATTTGACATTCTACTTCTCTGAGTTACATATATTGCAGGGGTCACCAACCTTTACTTTAATGAGAAGTACTGCTGACTAAGAAGAAAATGTCAAGGAGAAGAGGTCAGAGCCCAGCCATTTCAGAATGCTGAAGTGCAACCCATAATAGAAATATACTAGCCATGCAAGTACCAAGTTGGTTGCTGAGTTAGGGAAATAATGTTTTTAACCCGTATTTTATTTAGCTAAGAGGTTAAAATAAGCTTGTCAGCAGTATTAACCTATTTGCTAGCAAATATTTATGCAAGAAAAACAGTTTAGTGTGAGACAAACAAGTTAGCAGAAGTCTTGAAAAGTTTTAAGGAAGAGTCTTAAGGGTCTTGAAAGAGGAAGCGGATGGCATTGTCTGACTGGTTTTCATTTGGTGCAGTACTGAGCTGTTAATAATTTGATGTTTTAATTTTCTATAATGATGTAATTTTGTTTATATAAAATATAAGTTTTGTTTTGTTCAAGGGTCAGTGTCTTGAATTCATGTAGGGATAGATGCTTTCCTTGATCAAGATCAACCAAATCAAGACCTAAGCTTCTAAAAAGGAATTAGGTGTTACTTGCCTCCTTTGAACCCCTTTGACCAAACCCAATTTTTTCACTGTCCCTGAGCAATGGAAAGGATCCTGAGTTGCTCCCCCCTCCAGCCATGTCAACAAGTTTTGTTCTGTCCTGGTAAAAGAACATGGAGTAGGTAGACCACCAGAAATCAAGCTATCAGTCAAGCGGTGCAGAGAAAAATCCTACGAAAAATAACTTTGTAAAGAGCAGACCTTTTTGCTATTTTCCCCTGGTCTTCTAGGAGATGCACAAGTTGCTTTGCAGCAGTCAGCCAGCCACCATTAGCTCACAAGCTAACTGCTGGGAGACCCTAATATATTGAGGAGCAATAACAACATGTATGAAAAGGGTTTCCTATGCCTGCTAGAAATTCCCACAGATGTCTAACATGATAAGTGACAATTCAAAGTCAGTAGGCCCCATGACGCTCTATCAATTATAATAAAGGAGGCACAGGGAACTCACTGGACCACAGTGGTTCTTGAAACATGGTAAGCTCTCAAATGACCTGCAAGACCACAACAAAAAGGACATCACAGCAGAAGTCTGGAGCACCACAGGTAGAGTACTGATGTTAAAAATGAGAAGAAAGTTAATCCCAAGGGTTACTGTCCTAACAACTTGATTTAATATCCAGGAATTTGTTTTTAAAAAACCCACTTCCCTCTATTGTCATGGCACCACAGATAGATGGTTAAGCTATGAACCAGCCCTACTGCAACCTTATGCACCCTTGCGAGTAAATTGTAGGTTGCCAACTCCAGGTTGGGAAATTCCTTGAGATTTTGGGGGTGGAGCCTGGGATATAGGGATACAGGATATAATGCCATATACTATCTACCCGCCAAAGCAGCCATTTTCTCCAGGGGAACTGATTACAGTAGCCAAGAGATCAGTGATAACTCCAGGAAATATCCAGGCCCCACCTGGAGGTTGGTAACCCTCATAAATAACCTTAGCTATGGTTTGTTACAACCTGTTATTATGGATAAGGCAAATCATGGTTTCAAAACCCATGTGAAGCCATGGTTTTTGTATTTTAGCTTCTGGACCATATGTAATGCATAACCATGCCTAAGGAAAATAAATGGTTAAGTGTTACATCTTAATAGGGTGAGTATGCTTCCATTTTGCTTCATATGGCAGAAGCAAAGTTATTGCTATCATCTCCTCATGTATTTTCTCAAGCCAACCCTTCTATCTGACACGGCATAGAAAATAACTGGCTTAATGATAGTGTAACACAATTCGGTAGAGGCTGTTGTGTTGTGCAGCATTTGTAATCCCTTTACCTGGCGCTGCTTCCCTGCCCTTCCAAAGAATGCAGGAAATCAATGACAACATTAATCCACACTTGTGCAACTGTAGTGGGCAGTGCCATTTTATGACAAGCTGGGTGGTTGCCTGTTGGCTTGCTCATTCAGCTAGCACACTTTGCAACTGAGGCAATGGAAAGGGGGGTTACATGTTTACAAGTTTGAAGGAGCCGGGTATGTTTAGCCTGGAGAGGAGACGACTGAGAGATGATATGATAACCTTCTTCAAGTACTTGAAGGGCTGTCATATACAACATTGTCTGACTGGTTTGTTTTTTAACCTTCTTCAAGTACTTGAAGGGCTGTCGTATACAACATGGCACAGAGTTGTTTTCTCTTGCCCAGAAGGTCAGACCAGAGCCAACAGGTCGAAATTAAATCAGAAGAGTTTTCGGCTAAACATTAGGAAGAACTTCCTGACAGAGTGATTCCTCAGAGTGATTCCTCAGTGGAACAGGCTTTCTCGGGAGGTGGTGGCCTCTCCTTCTTTGGAGGTTTTCAAATAGAGGCTAGATGGCCATCTGACAGCAGTGCAGATTCTGTGAACTTAGGCAGATCATGAGAGGGAGGGCAGGAAGGGTTGCATTAGTGCTTTATCAGTGGCCCTTTATTACACACCCAGAGAAATTTGGGGGCAGGAAGCAATTTTTCTCCAGGCCAGTTTGACCAGGGATCCTGGAGGTTTTTTGTCATCTTCTGGGCATGGAATATGGTCACTGGGGGCGTAGGGGAGGGAGGTATTTGTGAATTTCCTGCATTGTGCAGGGGGGGTTGGACTAGGTGACCCTGGAGTTCCTTTCCACCTCTATGATTCTATGTTCTGCTGCCCAGCAGAGAGTCCCACTCAGTATGGGCCTAGTTTGGGGGCTCTGAGATGAGAGATCACACACCTCCTTCTACAGTACTGTTTGGGCCTGGCTAGGATGCTGAGTGAGAAGGCGTGGAATATCTCTTCTTATAGCACCGAGCCAACTTGGCCAGGCACTTCCACACCTCCATTTGCAGAGTGGATCCAACTTTGGTCTTTCTCACAGCACCAATCCAACCCAGCTGGGCCCTGCAGACAAAGGTGTAAGAATGTCTCCTCACAACCCAGTGAGTGACCAAGTGACTCCAGAAGCCTCCAGAAGCACTGAAGCCATCTGAATAGCAACATGTACAAATGAACAGCGACCCTCCCCACCCCACAAACATGGTTAATTTGTTCTAATCACCTGTCATTTTTCAAAGGTGAAACCTGCTGGTTAGCAGCAGTGTTCCCCCTTTTTGAAATGAATGTGAAATGAATTTGTAATGGCTGTAGGCACCCACAAAGGGGAAGGGGAAAGAAAGTAGGGCTTTGGGGGGGGAAAGTTGTTTTTAATTTCATTTATGACCCACCGTTCTCCCCAATGGGGACCCAAAGTGACTTACACTGTTCTCCTCTCCTCTGTTTTATCTTCACAACAACCCTGTGATGTAAGGCAGGCTGAGTCTATATGACTGGCTCAAGGTCACCTAGCAAAGTCCCATGGCACAGTGGAGAGTCAGACCTGGATCTCTTATATCCTAGCTTGACACCCTAACCACCGCACCATGCTGGCTCTCACTTTGCAAAGTCATGTTGGCTTACGTTTATGTACTTCACAAAAAAAAAAGAAAGACTTTTGTTGAAAACTAAAGAGCCTGTCCATCCAGAATCTTATTCCAAAAGGGGGAAGAGGAGTTGGCTAGTCCAGCCTATCGGCTGCTGTTCTTCCCCTCCCACATACAACATCTTAAGGGCAGTGATTCAGCTTCATTTCAAAGGTTGAATGATGCACCACTACTTTGTTGTATTAATGTGGGTGGACATTGCCCCCCCCCATGGCAGCCAAACATGGGGGGGAGCGCGTGGGTCGCAATCACTTCTGTGATGTTACCTGTTACCTTTTCTTAAGTGTGTTTCCAGGTTCAACAAACTTGGAGACCCCAATTTAGGTAGAAGTGGAAATGAGTCACCAACAGAAAATAGGTTTCAGGTGGATAGCCACATTAGTCTGCAGTAGCAGAACAAAATTTGAGTCCAGTGGCACCTTAAAAAACCCAATAAAATATCTGAGTATCTGATGTTTCTGAAAAAATAAGCTTTGACTAACAAAAGTTTATAACCAGTAAAATTTTGTTGGTGTCTAACATGCTACTGGACTAACTGAGATTGTGAATTAAAAATCAATGAAGTGCTAATTCTAACTGTAGTTTTACTGCATCAGACCAATAGATCATACAGCCAACAAAGTTCTAAGCACAAAATATATTTACCAGTAGCATTTATAAGTAGTGTCCACATGCCTTATTCAATTTTTCCCCATTGCAATGCACACACAGCTGGTTACCCAGTAATCTCCCATCCATGTAACTGCAGGCTCATGTAGGTGCCATTCAAA
>NW_015173172.1:498665-502433 GCF_001447785.1 Gekko japonicus | reverse complement strand
TTTTCTACGAAATGACCCCTGAGTGCTGCAATGGGGGGGGAGGAAATGTGCTCCCCCTCCCCTTTTACAGAGCTGCAACTGCATTCAAGGAAATGGAAGCTGCCGGCAAGAAGTCCATATAAATCAGCGGAAGGTTTTGTGTGCACCTCGAGGAGGAGAAGATGCTCTCATCAGTCTTTATCAGGAACAGCCTAGATGGAAGCCATCACAGAGGTGACTGGGAATAATTCATGCCGGCCCTGCAAATAATGTTCCATTGATCTGTCTGTTTGGTGTAATCTCTGTATTGAATTCCCTGATGGCCCTCATTACACTTTCCGGAAACCCACTTCAAAATGCAGCCCTGTCAATGATGAGCGGCAGAAATCCAGTCTCTCGGGCACTTCGCTATGAATTCCAGTGTGCTAATTACAGGTTCTCCACCTTTTCACGTAACTATTGACTTCCATGTAGAAAAAGAGACAAAATCAGGCTTCGTGCGCATAACCCATAACAATCCAGCAGCGCAAATGGGAGTAAGCTCTTGTGAAAAAAAATGGAGGGGAGGAAGGATGTGGTGTATGTGCTGTGAGCATCCCCTCTGTACACATTCTCCAGTAGATTGGATCAAGCCTAGGAAAACATCTTGTGCACTGTCTAAACATGACTCAAATGAACAGCTAGTATTTTGACTCTAACTGGGTGCTGCAGACTCGCAAAACTATAGTGGATCCATTCCAAAGGTAACTGCACTGAGTCAAGCAATGGGTTGGATCCAACCAGGTTTCTCCCCCCCCCACTAATGAAGAAGAGAGAAGGGGGGGTCTTCTTTGAACACCAGCAAAAACTACTATGCATCATGGGATGTGCCTGACCAGACGCCATGTGGAATTGGGGCTGTAATAAGGCAGGGAATGAATTGAGACTGAGTAAAAAAAAAGTTGGCTGGATCCAACCAAGTATCAGCACTGTCATCCTGAAGAATCCCATAGTGCATGAAAAGGCTTTGGGGATCATGTCGTTTTGGGATTATGGGAAAGTGCTGCCTTATGTATGTCACATTTGAATGTGATCTCATGCAAATGTTGACAACCCCGAAGATATGATAGGGATGTCCAGAAACAAAGACATGCTCCAGTGAATAGTGTGAGTGTGTGTATAAAGTACCGTCTAGTCACAACCGACTTATGGCAACCCAGCAAGGGGCCTCCAAGGCAAGTGAGAAGCAGAGGTGGTTGGTGGTCTCTCATCCAAGGACTAACTCTGCTTAGATTCCGAGTTCTGATGAGATTGGGCCAGCCTTGGCCATCCAATTCACGACAATAATACTAGTATGTAGGGAAGTGTTATCAAGTCGCGACCGGCTTATGGCTTATGGCAACCCCAGCAAGTGGCTTTCAAGGCAAGTGAGAAGCAGAGGTGGTTGGCCATGGCCTTCCTCTGCAGAGTCTTCCTTGGTCGTCTCTCATCAAAGGACTAACTCTACTTAGATGCCAAATTCTGATGAGATTGGGCCGGCCTTGGCCATCCAATTCATGACAATAATACTAGTATATAGGGAAGTGTTATCAAGTCGCAAACGACTTATGGCAACCCCAGCAAGTGGTTCTCTCAAGGCAAGTGAGAAGCAGAGGTGGTTGGCCATGGCCTTCCTCTGCAGAGTCTTCCTTGGAGGTCTCCCATCCAAGTCTTGACCCTGAGTAGCCTTAGAGATCTGATGAGATCAGGCTATGCCACGCCGCCTTTCCTCCCCCAATGGACATAGACTGCATTCCCTTCTGTATGAAAAATGTGGTAATATTTATCTGTTTTTGGGACACTCAAAAAACTATTTGCTGATCATCTGCATCAAGGCGTGACTCTCTGCAGTCACCAGATTTTCAGATGTCTCTGTAACATCTAATACGGACTCCTCTTATATTGGACACGGATATGCAAACATTATACCCAGTATAAAAGGTGGATGATATAAATGGATTCCGTGCTAATGTTAACTGAAAAGTTAGCCTTGCAGAGTTTAATGAGAGTTACTGCAGAGAAAATTATGAAAAGGATTATAGCCTTAGTGATAGTAAGAGATTAACTAGCTTTGGATTTTCAAATCAGCTATCCATAATAATAAGAATAATATAGGAATATAATAATAATTAAAAAGATCCTCTTCTACCAAAAAGCACAGTAACGTGGACTTGTTAAGACTCTGGCTGTGGTCACACGCACAAAATAATGCACTTTCAATCCACTTTCAGTGCTCTTTCCAACTGGATTTTTACTGTGTGAACTGGCAAAATCCAGTTGGAAAGTGCATAGAAAGTGGATTGAAAGTGCATTATTTCGTGTGTGTGATGGCAGCCATATTCAATAGTCGTGATTTCAGTGTGGCAGTTCAAATTCCAGCTCAACTGTAAACCTTGGGGTTCGGGGTAATTTTTCACTTTTAGCCTAACTAATCTCATAGGTTCAGTTCAGTTTATTATATTACGGTCCACGGCCAGATCCAGTCGACAAAAACAAACCTTATTCAGGTATACAAAACGTACAGGTTAAAAACGCCAGTTAAAATACAGAAATTAATATTTAACAAAAAACACAACACCCCCTAAATAAAATACATAACAGTCTCACAGGTTTGTTATGAAGATAAAATGGGAATAGCCAGATATGTCACCCTGGACTCATCTGAGATGGTTGGGATACGTATATGATAGACAAATGGGTACTGGCAAACCCATAACTGGGGCTTCAGAGGGCAGCCATGTTGGTCCACAGTAGAACCACCAGAGTCAAGTCCAGTAGCACCTTAGACCAACAAAACTTTAGGGGGGGTGTCATGATCTGTGCAGGACTGGGAGCAGGGGCTGGTGCAGCCTGGTCCCAGGAGAGCTACAAACACACAGGGGACACAGCAAAGTTAGACAACCATAAAGAAAACTGTGACAGACCAAAACACACTTCCACTAATATGTACTTGTATCTTCATATACTGATTTACTTGCTGTAAAGACTCTAGTATATCTTATACACATACAAAAACCTAAAGTACATTGTATCTACTAATAGAAAAGTCCACAGTTACAAAGACCTATTCCAACTTTCATCAGTCCTTTATCAGGAGCAAGACAGTTTACAGCGTTGGAATAGGTCTTTGTAGCTGTGGAATTTCTATTAGTAGATACTATGTACTTAAGGTTTTTGTATAAGATATACTAGAGTCTTTATTGAAAGTAAATCAATATATGAAGCTTAGGGCTGCCAAGTGGGGGCGGGTACAAGTACATATTAGTAGAAGTGTGTTTTCTTCTATCACGGTGTTTCTTTATGGTTCCAGGAGAGACCTGCAGGGCAGTGAAAGTAGACAGCCTGCAATTGGGGGTGGGCTACCTAGGGTTTCCTTTGGCTACCTAGGGTTTCCAACTCCAGTTTGAGAAATTGTTGGAGCTTTGGGACACATTTAGAGTCCAGTGGCACTTTTAAGACCAACAAAGGTTTATTCAAAGCATGAGCTTTCGTGTGCAAGCACCCTTTTTCAAATACAACGGAACGGGAGGTAAACTTATAGACAGGCAGAACAGTAAATTAACATGTAACATGATGAAGATGCACATGAAAGCTCCTACCTTGAATAAACCTTTGTTAATCTTAATCTTTGTCAGGGCTCTTTTGGTAGAAAAAGCCCAGCAGGAACTCATTAGCACAATAGGCCACACCCAACAGCAGAAACTCATTAGCATATTAGGTCACACCCCTGACAGCATAGCTCATTGGCATATTAGGCCACACCCCCATGTT
>NW_015173172.1:495979-498631 GCF_001447785.1 Gekko japonicus | reverse complement strand
GCCATACACAACCCAGCCACACCCACCTTTTGCTTCTTATTCTGTTTACCTTGTTTGTTGTCAAAACCCAGGGCTTTTTTTGTAGCAGGAACTCCTTTGCATGTTAGGCCACACTCCCCTAATGTAGCCAATCCTAATGAGTTTCTGCTGTTGGGTGTGGCCTATTATGCTAATGTGTTCCTGCTGGGCGTAGCCAACTCGGGAGCCAGCCGGAACTCCGTTCCTGTGCGTTCCTGCCCACAAATAGCCCTGATCTTTGTTAATCTTAAAGGTGCCACTGGATTCTAACTTTGTTCTACTGCTTCAGACCACCTGGGCCTATCTTGATGGAGCTTCGGAGACAGTGCCTGTCTGACGATCGGGGCCACGCCCCCAACGTGATTGACGTCGCGCATCACGTCCGGGACGTGCTGGCAGCGCGTGCGTGCAAAGCGCACGCACACACGCATCAGAGGAGAGCTCCCGGAGCCCGGCAACGCTCCCCCGCCGGTAAGAAGATTCGACTTGGCAACCCTGATGAAGGTACAAGTACATATTAGTAGAAGTGTGTTTTCTTCTATCACGGTGTTTCTTTATGGTTCCAGGAGAGACCTGCAGGGCAGTGAAAGTAGACAGCCTGCAATTGGGGGTGGGCTACCTAGGGTTTCCTTTGGCTACCTAGGGTTTCCAACTCCAGTTTGAGAAATTGTTGGAGCTTTGGGACACATTTAGAGTCCAGTGGCACTTTTAAGACCAACAAAGGTTTATTCAAAGCATGAGCTTTCGTGTGCAAGCACACTTTTTCAAATGCAACGGAACGGGAGGTAAACTTATAGACAGGCAGAACAGTAAATTAACATGTAACATGATGAAGATGCACATGAAAGCTCCTACCTTGAATAAACCTTTGTTAATCTTAATCTTTGTCAGGGCTCTTTTGGTAGAAAAAGCCCAGCAGGAACTCATTAGCACAATAGGCCACACCCAACAGCAGAAACTCATTAGCATATTAGGTCACACCCCTGACAGCATAGCTCATTGGCATATTAGGCCACACCCCCATGTTACCAGACGTATGCTCATTCAGCCATACACAATCCAGCCACACCCACCTTTTGCTTCTTATTCTGTTTACCTTGTTTATTGTCAAAACCCAGAGCTTTTTTTGTAGCAGGAACTCCTTTGCATGTTAGGCCACACTCCCCTAATGTAGCCAATCCTAATGAGTTTCTGCTGTTGGGTGTGGCCTATTATGCTAATGTGTTCCTGCTGGGCGTAGCCAACTCGGGAGCCAGCCGGAACTCCGTTCCTGTGCGTTCCTGCCCACAAATAGCCCTGATCTTTGTTAATCTTAAAGGTGCCACTGGATTCTAACTTTGTTCTACTGCTTCAGACCACCTGGGCCTATCTTGATGGAGCTTCGGAGACAGTGCCTGAGAAGGGCAGAGTATGGGGACTTAAGGAAGCTTCGCAGGGATGTGGTGCTATAGAGTCTGCCTTCCGAAGCGACCATTTCCTCCAGGGGAACTGATCTCCATAATCGGTTCTAATTCCAGAAGAACTCCAGGCACCACTTGGAGACTGGCAACCAAACACCAGACCTACCTCACTGAGTTGTTAGGATAACATGCGAAGGTGGGGGCCTACGTCAGCCACACGGAAATCCTTAGAGGGAGAGTCGTATAAAAACAGATTAACGGAAATAAACGATCAACAGTGTCTGCGTATACGTTTATGAAATATAACGAAACACCCGGTCATTTCTGCTCTCAAACTTGCTAAATGCTAAAACAGTGGCCTTGAGCCTTACCAGACCTGGAATCCACCCATACGCCTCACTGAGTTGCAACCATGGTGCTAGAAGCCACACACCATCAGAGTACGGCTGCCAGCCAAAGCTGGCAATCCCCGGGAAGAAATGGGAAGAGGGGGCAGGTGTGCTGGAATTGCAGTGGTGTGCAACACCATCTCAGTAAAAAAACAAACAAACCAAAAAAAAACACTGGAAGTGATGACGTTAACATGGGGGGGGGGACCATAGAGTTTTGGGTAAATCCGAGAGCATTGCCCCAGCACAACGATGCCACTTCTGGATTTGTGCCAGAAGTGATGTTGCACATTGACCTGACATGATGCTAAAGAAGTGACAGCTTGTGAAGTGACAGCAGGGAATGGGAAGCCAAGGCTGGGGAGGGAGGGGTCCCACTACAGCTGGTCCTCCTAAGAACAGACGGTTTAAAGTGATCAAGACAACCAAGGCACAAGGAAGGCGACGGAGTGTGAGCAGGGAAAAGAGTGTTTACAGTTTCCTCTACTCAGGTGGACATTTTCATGAAGACCCTGGATGCCTTCTTGATTTGCCTTCTCCCCCTCTTGAACAGCTGGGGCACGAAGAACTGCACGAGTCGTTCCGCCCACCCGAGGGGCATTTGGGCTCACATTCCTTGAACGGCACCTCCTCGTGACACGTGACAAACCAGTTCTATGATGGAGGGGGCTTTCAGACGCACTTTGTGATAGGCTATAAGCAGGGGTCATTTCCAGCGGGAGCGCACAGGAGCGGAACTCCAGCAGTAAAGAGCCCAGGGGGCGGGCACATGCAACAAGCCCCACCCCCTACTCCCAGCAGCCTTCAGTCAGAGCAAGAAGCAGCCAGGTAAGTTGCAGAGCCCC
>NW_015173172.1:486120-495767 GCF_001447785.1 Gekko japonicus | reverse complement strand
AAGTGCAGGGAGAAGGGAGAGGGGTGGCTGTGGGTGTTGGGGCTTGGGGGGCGGGGCTTCCCCATCAGCCAGTTGGCCGGTGGCAGGTAGAACCCCCCAAAACTGGGGGACCCCTGCCAAACCGGGGGGAGGGGTTGGCAACCCTACGTATGAGGTAGGGCCAGCTGGTGTCTGTGTGGCTGGCCCAAGGTCAGCCAGCAAGTTTCCATGGCAAAGCGGGGATTTGAAACCGGATCCTAGTCTGAAACTTTAACCACTACACTAAACTAGCTACACACTGACTAGACCCACACTGGCTCCTTACTTGCTTTTCAAGGACAGCAGCAAATCTATTTTCCTTGCCTCTTCCTCAGCTTTGCACATCCTGAGGAGCAGGGGTCATTTCCTGCAGGAGCACACAGGAGCGGAGCTCCGGCAGTAAAGAGCCCAGGGGGTGGGCACATGCAACAAGCCCCGCCCCCTGCTCCAAGCAGCCCTCAATCAAAGCAAGAAGCAGCCAGGTAAGCTGCAGAGCACACACACCCCGGCCCCAAACAGTCCAGTGGCACCTTTACGACCCAGTTTTATTCAGGTACAAGCTCTCCCTCCTCTGCCAGGACAGATCTGCGCCCCCCCCCCAAAAAAATAGCTAGCAATCCAAAACAGTCCAGTGGCGCCTGCGCGGTTGGTGCTTCCTTCTGACACACTTCCGGCGATGTCAGTGGGCGTGGCATATGCAAATAAGTTATGCTAATGAGTTATGCTAATGAGCTCCTGCACCTCTTTCTCTACGAAATGACCCCTGCTGAGGAGCAACTCCACCAAAATGGAGGGGCAACAGGGACGTGATTCCATGGTCACTCAGGAAGCCGAGCAGATTGTGTGATTTGCTTTCGAACAGCCATTGGAACGTGGCTGGTTGGGGTGAGGGGGATGTCACGATCCGTGGCAGCTCCCAGCTGCATGGCATAGTGGCGAAAGAGTCACACGAGGATCTGGGAGACCCAGGTTCAAATCCTGACCCTGCCACGGAAGCCCACTGGTGACCTTGGTCCACTTTCTTCCCCACCCTGACCTACCTTGCAAGATTGTTGTGGGGATAATACAGATGAGGGATGAACAATTTTGGTCTGTACTGGGGCGAAACGTGGGGTATAAATATCTAAATAAATAAATGAAATAGATAGCTGAAGACGAGCAAAGTTCCATTTACCAACTATCGAAGGAGGAAATTGTTGTCCGTAACCTACGGTCATTTCGTAGAAAAAGAGGTGCAGGAGCTCATTAGCACAACTTATTAGCATAACTTATTTGCATATGCCACACACCCTGACCTCACCGGCAGTGTATCAGAAGGCAGCGCCCACCGCTCAGGCTCCACTAGCTATTGCGACGTGCAGATCTGTCCTCGCAGAGGAGGGAGAGCTTGCACCTGAATAAAACTTGGTCTTAAAGCTGCCACTGGACTGTTTTGGACTGGGGGGCCTGAGGGAGCTCTGCAATTTACCTGGCTGCTTCTTGCTCTGACTGAGGGCTGCTGGGAGCAGGGGGTGGGGCTTGTTGCATGTGCCCGCCCCCCTGGGCTCTTTACTGCCGGAGCTCCGCTCCTGTGTGCTCCTGCAGGAAATGACCCCTGTTCGTAAGGGTAAAGAAACAACACATGCTCTGTCATGAGGAAAAACAAGGCAGTTGCCTCAAGTATTAGATGTTGGGCATCATTAAAGGGTGGCAAATGGCCATTTATTATCCTTTCATGTGTATGTGGGAAGACGCGGGTGCCTCAGGCCTGCTGTGCAGATGACCTAACATGAGAGCAGAGAGAGAGAAAAAGAGGCAAGTGTTATGTCAGCTAAGAGCCCATTTGACGCGGTGCCCTGAGGAAAGTTGGGGAAGTGGTGTGGAGGTAATTTATTACAGCATTATAGAAACAGGGCCTTTAAAGAAAGAAAGAAACAACGAAGGGATAATGAGAAAAGGAGAAATGCCTCTGGGACAGGCGTGCTGCCAAAATTCATTAATATCGGATTTCCAGTTGAATTATGAGGTCTCGGCACTCAAACGCTATTTACCAAACGTTGCTTACCATCGCAAATTTGGCCAAGTCTTTGTCTAAAGGAAGGAACGGGGTTCATATGGCCAAAGATAAGACTTTGGTGCCAAACTTTTGTCACTGGGGCCGTACATAAGATATGATTCAGCAGTGATTTTTTTAAAAAAACTGTTCCCAATCAATGTTCCCTCTAAGCTGTGGAGTCCTGTGAGCAAAAATTCTACTTTGTGAGCTACTGGCATGAAAGTTGTGAGCAGGTGATTTGGCTACTGCATAAATTAGTGTGTTCTGGAGCCGTCCTTCCTGAGCCGAGACCAAAATGTGTTTGGCACCAAAGTCTTATATTTGGCCATATAAACCCTGTTCCTTCGTTTAGACAAAGGTAAAGGTCTCCCTCGCTCGAAAGCCAGTCGAATCCGACTTTGGGTTGCGGTGCTCATCTCCATTTCAAAGCCGAAGAGCCAGCGCTTTCCGAAGACGTTTCTGTGGTCATGTGGCCGGCATGACTAAACACCAAGGCGCACAGAACGCTGTTCCCTTCCCTCCAAAGTGGTCCCTATTTATCTACTTGCAATTTCTTGCTTTCGAACGGCTAAGTTGGCAGGAGCTGGAACTAGAGACGGGAGCTCACTCCGTCATGCGGCACACTCGGGTCTCGAACTGCTGAACTACCGACCCTCCACAGCCTGCAGTTAAGTGTCTTAACCACTTGAGCCACCACAGCTCCAGTTCAGAGTGGCTACAGAATGGCTATTAAGCTATGGTAGACAACCTCGTACTCTGAATCCCTCGATGCCTCACTGCTCTTCCGTAGAACGACGTGGGGAAATGACAGAAGTCTGGATGTGACATGACTCTGTCAGTGCAGTGGTCTAGGATTCAGCCAAAACTAGTTTTAGTGGAACCCCAGAACATCGTGCTGACTGATGACATCACTTCCGCATTCCTCCCGGAAGCAAAACTGTGGCATTGCCACACCTATTTTCGCTTCATTTGCTTAGTCCGACCCCTAAGCCTCTTGCCATTTGCCAGTGCTTAGCTGGCATTCCTAGAGTAACCTGAACTTTTAAAAAAAAATGGATTTGTGTCATTTCCTATTCCACTGTTAGTTGCAAAGGTGAAAATGTGGAACAAACAAACACCAT
Organism: Gekko japonicus; assembly: GCF_001447785.1. Classification (NCBI taxonomy): domain Eukaryota; kingdom Metazoa; phylum Chordata; class Lepidosauria; order Squamata; family Gekkonidae; genus Gekko; species Gekko japonicus. The sequence goes on along the minus strand of NW_015173172.1, from coordinate 492,593 downwards.
ACACATTCCCCTCGCCAGTTTGGTGTAGTGGTTAAGTGTGTGGACTCTAATCTGGGAGACCCGGGTTTGATTCCCCACTCCTCCACTGGCACCTGGCTGGATGACCTTGGGCAAGCCATAGTTCTGTCAGAGCTGTTCTTGAAAAAGAGCAGTTTCTGTCAGAGCTCTCTCAGCCCTACCCACCTCACAGGGTGTCTGTTGTGGGGAGGGGAAGGGAAAGGAGTTTGTAAGCCCCTCTACTCTTCTTCTTCTTCTTCTTCTTCTTCTTCTTCTTCTTCTTCTTCTTCTTCTTCTTCTTCTTCTTCTTCTTCTTCTTCTTCCACCGGATACAAAGTTTGGTATCATGATTTCCCTGACCCCATCGTTTCTCAAATAAATATCGTGGGAGGCCAGCAGTAAATCAAAACTGTTGTTTTATTCAATTAATTTCCAGTAGCTATAAATGAACATTGCGATTGAGTTCCATGTAATAATTTCAGCTAGATAGATAACATAATCAAAGCAGGGTTCTGTTTCGGCTTATGTATGTGACAGTTTAATGCTCTGTGCACAGTGTAATATATTTTCCGGCGTCAGCCTAAGAGCAGTGAAAAACAGATGCCATTAAAATGAGACTGAGAGCTGCCAAGTAGCGCCGGAGTAGCCATATGAAGCTGCCTGATACTGAATCGAGCCCATGGTCCATCAAAGTCACTATCGTCTTCTCAGACTGGCAGTGGGGCTTCAGGGTCTCAGGTCAAGGTCTTTCCCATCACCTACTACCTGACTCTTTTAATTGGAGACACCAGGGATTGAACCTGGGACCTTCTGCATGCAAAGCAGATGCTCTGCCAGTGGGTCACAGCCCCTCCCACTAGGCTGGCTGGGAGCCTGCAGGCCAGGATCATGTTTTGGCAGGGACCCTACATGTGGAGTTTCTAGTGGCAAGGGCAGTTGGGCTGTAGAATCAGGTCTGGGTGAAGGCAGCCAAGGATGATAAACACCTGCCAGCAACAGACTGTGCCCTTATGTCAGGGGAAGCCTCCTTCCACCGGAGGAAAGTGCTTAACAGAAAGGATCTCTGGGAGCAAATAAAATCCATTGTCTTTACGATGGTTCAACAGCTCCTGCAAGTGTATTACATAGCCACACAATCCATCATAATCCACATACAAAAGAACCTCCTTAGGAAACAGGAAACCTCACAAAAGAACCTCCTTAGGAAACAGGAAACCTCCTCAGGAAACATTCCATATACAAAAGAACCTCCTCAGGAAAGCTCCTTCACAGCCTGGGGAACTCCAACAAGACAATGACTCAGCCCTACCCCACCTTCTGGAGTAGATATAAATCACCTGCCTACCATTTTTCTTCTCACCTTGACACAGAGAGTACTCCGTCTTTCTGTGTTATACCTCTGAGGATGCCAGTCACAGCTACTGGTGAAACGTCAGGTTCTACAATGCCAAGACCACGGCCACACAACCCAGAAAATCTACAGCGACTAACATAATAAGAATTTCCTGTTGTTACTGAAGGAGGCTAAAAAACTGTGAGCTAGCTCACACTAACTCAGCTTAGAGGGAACACTGGATGCAGCTGATGGCTTGCTGGTGCACCATAACTTACATAGTCATACAAAGCCTTTGGTAGACACTGCAGTGTTTGAGGCTGCATGGAGGGGGCATGAAAATTTTAAAAAAATGTTGCACCACATTTATTCCCAGATTAAATCATTGATGACTTACTGCAACTATGACGTGAAGGAAAGCAAAACATTTGGAAGCTGTAAAAGAAAAATGATTCCATTGCTTCTGTTTCGCCTTGATTAATGCACGGTTTATAGTTAGCTGACAGAGCTGAGGTTGTATCTCTCTCCAGATCTGTCATCTGTTCAAAAGACCAAAGTGGGGGGAAAAGTCTGGAGAGAAAAAAATCTTTGTTTGATTCCAACATATTTCACAAGTTTCCCCTGACTTTTCATAAGTTAATCTATTTGCCCAGATATTTTGCTGAGAAGGCAACCGGGGTCAGACTCCAGGATGAGATGGCCCCATTAAGGCCTGACGCAGTTTCCTCTCTGATGCTCCAGAGGGAGGATTTTCTTGTGCTTAATAATTCTTTAAGTAGATTTGCTTGCAATGGAGTCAGCATTTCTGCCTTCCGAATTTTCCGGGATATTTATTACCATCATATTCAACCTGCACTGTCACTATTCTACAGGCATCTATTTTCTCTAAAGAGAGAGAGAGAGTGTGTGTGTTACTTTCCATAAGGGTTGCAGTCAAGTATTTCGGGGTGGAGCCTGGAGAGGGCAGGGACTACAGTGGGGTACAAAGCCACAGAGTCCCCCCTCCAAAGCATCCATTTTCTCCAGGGGAACTGATCTCTGTAGTCTGGAGATGAGCTGTAATTCAGGGGGGTCCCCAGGTCCCACCTGGGGATCCCCCATAATTAATTCCAATATTCAATTAATTCCAATATCCCACAGGATGTATAAAACTAATGTATTCAGAAGATCCTTCTGATAAATCCTTGTAAGTAGGTGAGGACTGTTGGATTGAAATCAGGTATTAGACTGATTGTCTGCTTCAAAACAACACAACACTATTACCATTTATATTATGTATACATAGGGCTGCCAGGTCCCCCCGGGGGGGGGCGGAGACTGCCCGCTCTAAGGGCCCCCAACCCGCTGGCCTGGATCCAGCCGCTGGGGGGGAACTCTGCCCCCAAAGTGCCTGAATCAGGCCAACGTGCATGGCGTGATGACATTACCTGGAGGCGACGTCATTGTGCCGGGCATGTCATCGGGGGACACTCTTGCGTTTGGGCTTAAAACTCTATGGTACCATAGAGTTTTCAGCCCAAATGCTAGAGCGTCCCTCAATGACATGCCCGGCTTGATAACATCACTCCTGGGTGACGGCATCGCGGCGCGCACTACTCACGTGCGCGAGACTCCCGGGCACACAGCCTCTCCGCCCCGCTGGATGCCAGGTATGAAGTGTGTGAGTCACTGCTCACTTCAGAAAGCTCCTACCCTGCCACAAGTTTCATTAGTTTTGAAGGTGCTACTGGACTCCTGCTCTTTTCTACTGAGAAGTGGCAGAATCAGTAAACCAGCCATGGGATAGCTGACAATCACATCCTTCCAATTGCTGCGGGTTGCCAGGCAGGGCAGGAGAGTTGGGGGCAACGCCCCCTCTAAGCTGTGGAGCCTTGTGAGCACAAATTCTACTTTGTGAGCTACTGGCATTAAAGTTGTGAGCCAGAGATTTGGCTACTGCCCAAATCAGTTTGCTCTGGAGCCCTCCTTCCTGAGCTAAGGCAAAGATGTGTGAGCTGGAGGCTAAAAAACTGTGAGCTAGCTCACCCTAACTCAGCTTAGAGGGAACACTGCTGGCAACCCTATGTATACAGATGTAGGTGGATATTGGTTTTATCCACTGCCAGAGGACGTAGTGACGGTCACCAGAACAAACAACTTAAAAAGGGGATTAGATAGCTTCATGGAGGATACGTCTATCAATGGCTACTAGTGATGGTGGCTGAGGGGAACCCTCCACATTCAGAGGCATTAAGCCTCTGAACCCCACCACCAAGAGGCAACATCAGGGGAAGGCCTCGGCCTCCGTGCACTGTCGTTGGTTGTCCAGAGGAACTGGGTGGCTACTGTGTGAGCCAGGATGCTATACTTAATGGACGACTGGTCTGATTCAGTAGGGCTCTTCAGGGCTATTTTTGGGCAGGAACGCACAGGAACAGAGTTCCAGCTGGCTCCTGAGCTGGCCACGCACAGCAGGAACTCATTAGCATAATAGGCCACACCCAACAGCAGAAACTGATTAGGATTGGCTACATTAGGGGTGTGTGGCCTAACGTGCAAAGGAGTTCCTGCTACAAAAATAGCCCTGGTTTGACCACAAACAAGGTAAACAGAATAAGAAGCAAAAGGTTGGTGTGGCTGGATGACCACACTTCTGGTAACATGGGGGTGTGGCCCAATATGCTAATGAGGGGTGCTGTCAGGGGTGTGGCCCAATATGCTAATGAGTTTCTGATATTGGGTGTGGCCTATTATGCTAATGAGTTCCTGCTGGGCTTTTTCTACAAAACAAGCCCTGGCTCTTCTTATGTTCTTAGGACCCATGATTCTTGTGGGGGATCCATTCTCCCCTACCCCACTGTTCCCCCTGCTGCTCTGGGGCCTAGTGAGGATCCCAGGCTTTGTAGCTGGGCTTGCTGTGCCCCCCCATCACTGCCAATGCTCCTGCCCCCGCACAGATTTAGGTATCTGCAGACAGAAGCCTCATGTGACTATTAGATATACAGGCATGCAAGCAAATGCATAAATAAATAGCGGTTAGGGCTCACAGTCATTGTTCTACCAATAATCTGAGGATATTTCATCTCTCCCATTATTACAGACAGCATCTGTATAACCGTTGTTTTTTTTTAAAGGTTGTATCGACCATTGCATTGTACTTTCCACAGGCATCAACCCAAATAAGTGCAGCCTGTGAACAGGTTTTCTTGCATGCCACACAAGCTGTGGAGTCTTGTGAGCAAAAATTCTGCTTTGCGAGCTCCCGGCATTAAAGTGGCGAGCGAGCCATTTGGCTGCTGCATAAATCAGTTTGCTCTGGAGCCCTCCTTCCTGAGCGAAGACAAAAACGTGTGAGCCAGAGGCTAAAGAACTGTGAGCTAACTCAGCTTAGAGGGAACACTGCACACAATGTAATTTGTAGTTGGGAATGGGAGTGGGGGGAAAGTGGGGGTGGAGGGTTATGCAATGGAAGAAGCAGATTTCTCTACTTGATTTATCATGTGCTTGAAATCACAAGTGCTTTTACATTTCCCGTAAGACCAAGGTGCCTTGGAGAGAGAGATGCATGCACATCCATTATGTTATCTGTTGATTACGCCCCTCAGAATCCTCAGTTCTCAGCCCAGGTGCTATGCGCATTTTGCATGCAAAAGGAATCCCAGATTTTTGCCCACAGCAGGGAAAAAAAAAAGCTGCTCCCTGGTTTCTGAGCAGGGAGTTTGCACTTCATGACAGTCGCCCAGGCCTTATTGATCTCAGAGATACATCCCTGCTTGGCTCGCACAGACCACCTTCGGCTCGAGATCTGTTTAAAACCGTATGAATCATGCTGTCACAATCCGTGACTCGCTGTTCCAGCCTGTCGGCTGAGCCCGGGACATACATTTGTAAATGAGGTTTTTAAAAGGACAACACTAAAAATAAGCCAGAGAGCAAAAAAACTACTTAGAAGAATATCGTTACAAGGAGTGCTTACGGGGCAGAACTTACAAAATGGCATCAGTTATGGTCTTCAGACAGCCTCCTGCTCGAGTTGTCCTCAAGGGAATTGGCTCTCTTTCTCTCTTCTCCCTCAACAATCCTGCAGCTGTGGAAATTCAAAATAGCATCCCTTTAAACCCATGGGCACCATGCCACCTACTGACGTCTTTCTCGGCGCCTGCCGAGTTCTTGTCTTTAAGTGGGTAGGGCCAGGTGGGTCTTTTGCCCAGCAAGACTTCTGATTGGCTATTGGAGGTATGATTGTGCAGATTTCTTTCCCCTGTAGCTTTGGCAGCAGCTGCCAGCCCCGCACCAGGGTCTTCATCATTTCACTGAAGGTAAGCTGTGGCACATCTGAGGCAGACGATACCACTCTAAGGGCAGAAAGTGAAGAGGACCTAAAGAGCCTCTTGTTCAGGGTGAATGAGGAGAGCACAAAAGTGGGCTTGAAACTCAACACCAAAAAAAAAAAGATCATGGCAACTGGCCCCATCACTCCTTGGCAAATAGAAGGGGAAGTCACGGAAGCATTGACAGATTTCACATTCCTGGGATCCAAGATCACTGCCGACGGTGACTGCAGCCATGAAATTAAAAGACGCCTGCTCCTTGGGAGGAAAGCCATGGCAAACCTAGACAGCATAATAACAAGTAGAGACATCACCCTGTCAACAAAAGTATGGTCAAAGCAATGGGATTCCCAGTAGTACTGTATGGCCGCGAGAGCTGGACCATAAGGAAGGCCAAGTGCTGAAGAATAGATTTCGAATTATTGTGCTGGAGAAGACTCTTGAGAGTCCCTTGGACTGCAAGGAAATCAAATCAGTCAATCCTAAAAAGAAATCAACCCTGACTGTTCCCTGGAAGGCCAGATAATGAAACTGAAGCTCAAATACTTTGGCCACCCAATGAGAAGGGAGCACTCACTGGAGAAGACCCTGATGCTGGGAGAGACTGAAGGTCAAAGAAGACGGGGACGGCAAAGGATGAGATGGTTAGACAGTGTCATCGATGCAACGGACATGAAATTGAGCAAACTCTGGAGCACGACGGAAGACAGGAGAGCCTGGCGTGATGTGGTCCATGGGGTCCCTCTAAGCTGTGGAGTCTCGTGAGCAAAAATTCTACTGTGAGCAAAAAATTCTACTTGTGAGCAAAAAAAAAAAAAAAAACTCACATGCAC
>NW_015173172.1:482717-485846 GCF_001447785.1 Gekko japonicus | reverse complement strand
AGCTACTGGCATTAAAGTTGTGGGTGAGTGATTTGGCTGCTGCATAAATCAGTTTGCTCTGGAGCCTTCCTTCCTGAGCGAAGACAAAAATGTGTGAGCCGAAGGCTAAAAAACTGTGAGCCAGCTCACACTAACTCAGCTTAGAGGGAACACTGGACTGGGGAGTGTTCAAAGGTGGTTGGAATCAGAGGGGGTGGGAGGCGGCAGCAGCCACCTCTGTGTGCTGCCTTTCAAAAGTGGCCTCGTGACCCTTTTACATGTGCCGGTGGAGCTCATGCAACTGTTTTGGCCCTTGGAGACACTTGGGGCGAGAGGGAAAGTGTTCGGCACCACAAGCCCTTAGAGGATCCGGGCATCACATTTTAAAATCACTGTAAAATGGTGATAATGGTTTGGTGCTGACCAAAAAAAAAAAGCCTTCTCTTTTAACTGTGCTGGGGGGGAGGGTTGCCAAGTCCTAATTTAGCCACAGCGAGGGACTCCTGGCTTCCTCCAGGAGCGTGTGTGCGTGCACAAAGCGAGTGCCACGAGCACGTCACCTCGGATGACAGCGGCCCCGCCCCCGGCGCGCCCGGCGTGGCTGCGTCACTTCCGGGTGACGTGCTGATGCCGGGCACGTCCTGTGCTTTGGGGGTGGGGTTCCCCCCGGGGCCCGATCCACCGCCGGCGGGGAACGGGCCTCTGAAGTGGGGGTTTCCCCGCCCCCCGGGGGGACTTGGCAAGCCTAGGAGGGGGGGAGGTCAGTCTCTGCACCTGGAGAGAGGAGCCTCCCCAGTTTGTCTTCCCATCTACGCAAAGCAAAAAAGCCACCCTTCCCCTGCATGCCAGGCAGGAAAAGTGTGTGTGTGTGTGTGCGTGTGTGCACACATCCTTGCTAGGGTTGCCAACTCCATGTTGGGAAATCCCTGGAGATTTGGGGGATGGAGCCTGGGGAGGGGCATTAATAAGATATAACGCCAGAGAAGCTACCCTCTTAGGCAGCCACTCCCTCCAGAAGAACGGATCTGTCCAGTCTGATGATCACTTGCCATGCTCGGAGATCTCCAGGCTCCACCCGGAGGTTCAAGTAACGAATAGATATACACTGCAAGAACCTTTTGCAAATTAATGTGTTCTGTTTATAACTCTTATTCTATAAAGTGCATTGTGTACTATCTTTGTCAGGTACATATATTCTATACATTCAGCATAGCGATGACATTCATTCATTCGTTCGTTCGTTCATTCGTTCATTCATTCAATCTAACAACTACCAGTCAATTTAGCATCCGTATTTTAAAAGTCAAGCCCCAGTTTTTAGCTATCCTTACGTCTTCCTACAGCAAGTTAAAGGTAAAGGTGAAGGTTCCCTTGCTCGAAAGCCAGTCGAATCCGACTCTAGGGTTGCGGTGCTCATCTCCGTTTCAAAGCCGAAGAGCCAGCGCTGTCCGAAGACATTTCCGTGGTCATGTGGCCGGCATGACTACACATCGAGGCGCACGGAACGCTGTTACCTTCCCACTGAAGTGGTACCTATTTATCTACTTGCAATTTCTTGCTTTCGAACTGCTTGGTTGGCAGGAAAAGGTAAAGGTTCCCTTGCTCGAAAGCCAGTCGAGTCTGACTCTAGGGTTGCGGTGCTCATCTCCGTTTCAAAGCCGGAGAGCCAGCGCTGTCCGAAGACGTTTCCGTGGTCATGTGGCTGGCATGACTAAACACGGAGGCGTACGGAACGCTGTTCCCTTCCCACCGAAGCGGTGCCTATTTATCTACTTGTAATTTCTTGCTTTCGAACTGCTAGGTTAGCAGGAGCTGGAACGAGAGACGGGAGCTCACACCGTCATGCGGCGCACTCGGGTCTCGAACTGCTGAACTATCGACCTTCCACAGCCTGCAGTTCAGCGTCTTAACCACTTGAGCCACGGAGCCAAATCAGAGCAAGGTTTGGGGCTTTGGGGGGCGGGGAGGTGAGTTCAATGGAAGATGGTGTTGTGAATGGGAGGGGGGCAGCCATTCAAGACAACCCACCTTCTTCTGTGACCTCTGTTAGCAAAGTCTCATTTCATGCTAAGAGGAAGAAACAAGACACATTTATGGTGATACATTGGTGGTGGTGGGGGATTCATATGTGACACACTGCAACCTAGGGAAGTGGGAATGGGACAATAGGGGTGGTGGTGGAGATCTTTATGCATTTACAAGACTCTGTTCATCATCTGCAAATCAAGGACGGGGACATTTGGTTTTAAAGGAAACAGATCATCCTTTAAGTTTCTTTGCAGGATGATCCCTCGCAGAGACTTTGCACTACATCGGATCTCATTCATAATAAAGTCAATAAATAATGATGTGCTCACCACCACTGTACTCATTTGCCTCCCCCCCCTTCTGGTGGTGGGCCTGTCCTCGGGGGGAAAGCAATTCAGACCGCAGGGTTGGGGATGGCTTCTTCCCATGACCTTTGCCAGCAGGAGCACATCATGCTCAAACCATGTACTGCAGCTGGCTACCGTGTCACAAGAAACACGGTGATGAAACAATTAAAAGCTCCTGTAAGCTCCAATGCACCTATGCACAATTTCTCCTTCAGGGTCGTGCCTCTGCCTAACAATGTATGAGATGTTCATCGCTGCCACTACTCGCCAAAGCATAACCTGTCATAGCTGCAAAGTGTTTGGGGGCCCCAGTCAGTATTCCCTCTAAGCTGAGTGAGTGTGAGCTACCTCACCGTTTCTTAGCCTCCGGCTCACACGTTTTTGTCCTAGCTCAGGAAGGAGGGCTGCAGAGCAAACTGATTTATGCAGCAGACAAATCGCTCGCTCACAACTTTAATGCCAGTAGCTCACAAAGCAGGAGTTTTGCTCACAGGACTCCACAGCTTAGAGGGAGCATTGGCCCCAGTCATGAGCCAGACCTCTTCCGACTGGAAATGCCACAGATGGACAGTAATGAGACCACATTCTGTGTTTTTCAAAGTATAAAAGCCATCTCCCCAACGTTCCACCCCATTACAGGACAACTCATGTGACCAGCAGAATCGAGGCTTTGCATGTGAATAGTGGCATGGAACTCAATGTCTCCCATTGGGTCTTTTGAGCTATAATCTGGAAAACAGTTGAGAGAGAGGCAGGGCTATTTTGGGGCAGGAAT
>NW_015173172.1:474677-482670 GCF_001447785.1 Gekko japonicus | reverse complement strand
GCACAGGAACGCTATTTTTGGGCAGGAACGCACAGGAACGGAGTTCCGGCTGGCTCCTGAGTTGGCCACGCCCAGCAGGAACTCGTTAGCATAATAGGCCACACCCAAGAGCAGAAACTCATTAGGATTGGCTACATTAGGGGGGTGTGGCCTAACATGCTAAGGAGTTCCTGCGACAAAAAAAGCTCTGGGTTTTGACAACAAACAAGGTAAACAGAATAAGAAGCAAAAGGTGGGTGTGGCTGGATGACCACACTTCTGGTAACACAGGGGTGTGGTCTAATATGCTAATGAGCTGTGCTGTCAGGGGTGTGGCCTAATATGCTAATACGTTTCTGCTGTTGGGTGTGGCCAGTTATGCTAATGAGTTCCTGCTGGGCTTTTCCTACAAAAAAAGCCCCGGTAAGAACCCTTTTAAAACAAGATACAAATTGTATAATGATAGAGTACTGTAATGGCATCATTTCTTTTAGGGGAAATGCCTTTCTTTTTTGGGGGGGGGGCATACAAGACCTTGCTATCTCCATATGATGAATATGCTGTATCACCACAAAATCTGCAGCTGTACGCTTGATCAAGACAAAAAAAAATCGACACAAAGATTGACAAAGAATTCAACAGCTGTCCTCTGAGAGTGTTTTGTTCTCAGGACTGCAATCAGAGCAACCTTTTTTTGAACATCTCTTGAAGGGAGACCGGGAAACAAACAAAGCACTCGAATCAATGGGATGAGAAAATATTAGCTCACTAGTATCCTTTCGAATCAGCTGGTGCAAAACAAGCAAGCAAAAACCACGTTACCGAGGGGGGAAACCTAAACCTCACCGGTATACGTCAACAACTATAATTATTCAATGTTTTATCGTATTGTCATTAGGACCCATGACATTTAGATAAACTGCTGAATTACCAAAACGGCAGTGCCTTGTTGAGACTGGGGAAAGACAAGAGGCCGCTCACCTCAGAAAGCAAAAATTACCACTTCCAGTCAGAAGTATGTTGAGGAATTCACTGCCACAGGAAGTGGTGGCGGCTACAAGCATGGACGGCTTCAAAAGGGAATTAGATAAGCATATGGAGCAGAGGTCCATCAGTGGCTATTAGGCACAAGGTATAGATAGGGGCTCTGGGGCAAGGGATGCTCTGTCTTCTTGGTGCTTGGGGGGGCAACAGTGGGAGGGCTTCTAATGTCCTGGCTCCACTGGTGGACCTCCTGATGGCACTGGTATTTCTGGCCACTGTGTGACACAAAGTGTTGGACTGGATGGGCCTTTGGCCTGATTCAACATTGGCATCTCTTATGTTCTTATGTGTTGTTAGTGGGTTCTTTTCATTCTCTGTTTCTCATTTACACAGCAAAGGGTGACCTTGATCCACAGTAATTGATTAAAATCTACTTCCAGTTATTAAACATGGCCCCCACCAATTAATCAACTAAACATTTTGGTTGACTAATCTACAAAATAAATGCCATGGCACAAGCGGATAGTAGTTATTTCTGTGTCCTGTCCTCTTCTAAGAATGCCAGGACAGCGTGCACTTCTTTGTATCGTGGACAAGCCAGAAACCCTACAGTCCGAGGTCACCCACTGAGGTCTATTGGTGGTGGGGATCTGAAACCAGCTCTCCCACCTTTAGATTGTCATCTCTTTCTAAGGCGAGTTGGGGGAAGAGATGCATTAAAGCCAATAACGGCAGCAGATTTTGCAGTTGCAGGTGGGTAGGTTTCAGGTGAAACAAGAAGGGGATGGCAAAGGATGAGATGGTTGGACAGTATTATCGAGGCAACGAACATGAAATTAAGCAAACTCCGGAGCACGACAGAAGACAGGAGGGCCTGGCGTGATGTGGTCCATGGGGTCACGAAGAGTCGGGCTTGACTGTGCGACTGAACAATAACAACAGGTTTCAGAAGATCAAAAGTTCAGAATTCTTGACAAGCCAACCCCATCCAAACTCTGAACCTACTCTGAAGTGCCTAGAAATGCCCCACTGTCAACCCTCTCAGTTCTTGCAGTCACTACCTTTCCTATCCTACTCAAATGTTAGAAGGGAGGGTTGGCACCTGGGCTTTCCTCATTAGGTACCACAGAGCCCCATGCACCAGTGCCACTAATGTTTCCGAGCCCATCCACAGTACCACAAGCCCTAAAAAGACTAAGGGCTTTTCTGCACTGTCATTTTCCTCGCTTGTAAGTTCCTGATTTTTTGGGGGGGCGGGGTCCCCCTGTAACACACATGTTTTGCTCCTTCTAGTGGCCAATTTGATATTATTTAGTTTATGTCCAGCATAAAAACCTGCCATTTAAATCTGCAGGAAGATATGCCAGACATAAATCAATGTAATATCGAACAGACCACTAGAGGGAGCAAAAAGGGGCTCAGCATGATACATCCAGGGTGTGGTCAGACGGCATGCTGAGAGCAGGTTAAACTGCTCCAGTTCTAACTGGATTTGATCTAGATAATCACGATCACACTTACCTCCCTTATCCCGCCTCACTGCGCAGTCCCGTCACTCCCCGGCATCTATTCTACTGACGAGCGGGAGCGTTTGTCGGCGGTCTTTTTTATAACCCTCCCCCCTCAGTTTGCATAGGTGCATAGGCGCCCATCTGTAGAAGGGGGGAAAACTATCATGGCGCATACGCAGAACCACCAGGGCGAATCAATCCAACCCCTCCAACAAAAGACTTCCCTTTAAATGTTTGACCCGAAAATAGCCTCCATGAGATCCCAAACTCATTTAAACGCTAAAACAAGTGACCGTTTAAATGTCAGTTTTCTAAACGTGGTGGTGGAGCTCCGCCTATGTGCACACTGCCAATGCATTAAAAAAAGGGCGGGTAAAAAGCGGAAGCCTCGAGCAGCTTTTGAGCGGGGAGGGGGTTTAAACCGGAAGTGGCTCGACACCGCAGGAGCGATCAGACGTCAGAAAAGTGCGGCTAGAACCGGAGAATCAGGAAAACACCACTTGGGGACCTGGTAACAAAATACTCTGTTTTAAAGGGGGTTTGAGCCGGAAAGCGACGGCTGGGGACAGTGCACAGATGTTGGGTGTGTGATGTTGTGATGTTGGAAAAAACTAACTGGGAAGGGAGAGTGTAAATCTAGAAATGAAAAGGTAGAAACTCTCCCAATTTTTTTAAAGACAAGTAGTAATATAGGCCAACCACAAAATGTTGGTCAGTTCCAAGCCAACCATCCATCCTCCTACGATGGAGGCACCTGTTTCCAAATGGATGTTCCCTGCAGACACAGAGATAGATACCATATGGGATCTTCCAAAGCATCACCTGCTCCAATGGGGGGGGGGGTTGGTTTGGTTTGAAGAAGCAGGGCACAAGAAAATACATTGAGAGGCACCACTGCCTCCCGTGCAGTATTGCCTTTTCTTTACAAGCCTCAACACGGATCCATATATTCCAAACAACTCAGAACAGCGATATTTTACTATTTGCACACACACACACACACACACACACACAATTACATCTGCCTCAGAGTATTCCTGACATTTAGCTACCACTGACATTTTCTGTGCAATTGCCAGCAGAAGTGAAACCATCTTAGCAACAGATCACTTTAGCCACTGAAACTAACATTCTGCAACGGCTCAGCCTAATGTCAAGTCGCCCAAAGAATTAATCATAAGCAATGATAAATCAAATCAGTCAGTCCTAAAAGAAATCAACCCTGACTGTTCCCTGGAAGGCCAGATAATGAAACTGAAGCTCAAATACTTTGGCCACCCAATGAGAAGGGAGCACTCACTGGAGAAGACCCTGATGCTGGGAAAGATTGAAGGTCAAAGAAGACGGGGACGGCTAAGGATGAGATGGTTAGACAGTGTCATAGATGCAACGAACATGAAATTGAGCCAACTTCAGAGGACAGCGGAAGACAGGAAGGCCTGGCGTGATCTGGTCCATGGGGTCACGGAGAGTCGGACTCGACTGTGCGACTGAACAACAACAAAAATGATGTGAACTATTCCAGTACAAAAAAATAATTTAAAAAATCCAGCAGAACGCATCTCCACTCTTCTGTGTAGGGTTGCCAGTCTCCACATCGTGCCTGGAGATCTCCTGGGATTATAAATCATCTCCAGGTAACAGAGATCAGTTCACCTGGAGAAAACAATGACTTTGGAAGGTAGATTCTATGGCATTGTACTTTGCTGAAATCCCTCCCCTCCCCAAATCCTGCCCTTCGCAGGCTCCACCCCAAAAATCTCAGTGTATTTCCCAACCTGAAGCTGTCAGCCTTACTTGTATATGTCAGGGACAGTACCATCTAGCCCAGGGGTGTCAAACATGTGGCCTAGGGGCCGGATCAGGCCTCCAGAGGGCTTCCATCAGGCTCACAGTGGAACTGGCCATCTCCTGCTTCCATTTCTGCTGCTGCTGCATCACAACTTGCTTCACCAGACTCTCTTAATCACTCAGCCATTTCATGTTTCAACCTGGGTCCTAGACTCAGAATTCTGAGCATGAGATTTCTGCGGTGAATGTCAATCAATCAAAAGTAGGGTTGCAGCTTACAGAGCTAATGTTTTAAGCATGTTTTTATTTTATGTAAAAAAACCCCTTTATGTTTGTGTCCTATATAAAGTTTATATCTCCACTGCCTGGCATTACATTTTATGGCACACATGGCCCTGCCCAACAAGGTCTCATTTATGTCAGATCCGGCCCTCATAACAAATGAGTTCGACACCCCTGATCCAGCCTTTAGCCTGTTTCACACATCTTTATTCATCACCGGATGGCTGAAGGATCAAGTGATGACACAAACATGCTTATAAGCCCTCAGAGATCACAACATGGGGGAAAAAAACTCCCATATAATTTGACACAAATGACCTCAAATGCCTCCCTTTGCATGCCATTCAGTTTCTTACAGCATGAGAAAGGCAAGTGGTGCGTGTGAAATGGCTCCACTGAAAAGTGTAGCAATCGGGGTGATGAAATCAGTCCTTGTGGCATTGGGTCCATGGTGTATCATATACAGAAATGGTCAGTCTAAGCTGCGGCCACCACGTTAAAAGCATCCACGGATAAAGTAAACCCAAATGTTATGGTTGTCTTGACAGTTCCAGGTTGGGAAATGCCTGGGGATTTTGGGAGGTTGGAGCCTGAGGAAGATGGAGTTTGGGTAAGGGAGGGACTTCAATGGGGTATAATCAGGGCTATATTTGGGCAGGAACGCACAGGAACGGAGTTCCGGCTGGCTCCCGAGTTGGCCACGCCCAGCAGGAACTCATTAGCATAATAGGCCACACCCAATAGCAGAAACTCATTAGGATTGGCTACATTAGGGGTGTGTGGCCTAACATGCAAAGGAGTCCCTGCTACAAAAAAGGCCCTGGGTTTTGACCACAAACAAGGTAAACAGAATAAGAAGCGAAAGGTGGGTCTGGCTGGATGACCCCACTTCTGGTAACATGGGGGTGTGGCCTAATGTGCTAATGAGCGGTGTTGTCAGGGTGTGGCCCAATATGCTAATGGGTTTTGCTGTTGGGTGTGGCTTATTATGCTAATGAGTTCCTGCTGGGCTTTTTCTACAAAAAGAGCCCTGGACTATAATGCCATAACATTTTCCTTCCAAAGTGGCCATTTTCTGCAGGTGAGCTGATCTCTGTCGCCTAGAAATCAGTTGTAATCCCGGGAGATCTCTAGCCACTACCCGGAGGCTGGCAACCCTACCAAGTGTGGAGAAATCACTCATCGAATACCATTCTGGGCACTTGCCCCAAAATGACACAATGAAACATACCGAAAGATCGTGGATCTGGTTTGATTCAACTAACTTCGTTTAGAAAGGCAAACCATTTGTCACGGCAGGGCCAGGGGGCATGACGCAAGCAAGCAAAAGTCCAGGAGCAGTCCGAGGTCAAGCCAAGCAAATCAGGCAGCAAGGTTCAAACAGGTTTAAATCACAGTCCAAATGCAGGGTCTGACATACCAGAGTTTCAAGTCCATAAATCACAACGATACCAGAGGAGTCAGAGATGAAAGCAGGGTCAACGAAGCCGAGGGTCAAAAGCCGAGGATCAAGCCGATAAGAATTCCACAAGGTCTGGAGCAGAGATGCAAGGATTCAGGTCCTGTCAAACGACGTTTGCCAGTACAAATGCCTGCTGGCAACAGACTTGGAGATATACAGTGCTAGCTAATTAACTCATTAGCTAGCAGGGAGCGAGGTCAAGATCCTGTTAATATTCAGGGCTAAGAGATCTTCTGGCATGCATGCGTGCATTCTGTCTTCGCTCTCTCAGCTGCTGTCTTCATACATTCCAGAGCCTGGTTACAGGTGGCGGTGAGTCTGATGGTGAATTACTGGGATGCAGCAGAGACTGATCCTATGCAGGTGTTTCCTGGGAGGCTCTATCCTCCTCGCCACTTAGATAGCTTTTTGCTACAGGATCCAGTCTTTGCCTGCAGTACTGTCCTCAGGAGCCTGTAATTCCACAGGCTCCTGGCTGGCAGGTGCCTCCTCAGGGTCATCAGCAGGGGCAGGCATGACACCATTCAAAGTTGTGTCAAGGGCACTCCTTTCTCAGCTTCACAGATGGTGACCTGAAAACTGTTCACCTGGTCAGTTCTCTCAAGATGAAACAGGTTAAATGGAAGGGGATATTATTTTCAGTAGTTTCGGCCTTCCATTAATCCCCACGTCTTAACAAGAAAGACAGAAATGTTACGATCTGTCCGTCGTGAGACACCATTAAATTTAGTCTATTACCAAGGGAAGACATTTGGCTGAGCCCCAGTTGTTCAAATACGGCTTCCGTTTCTATGTTATTTGCTATATATAATCACACACACAAAACCTTTATTGGCATAATCATTACGATCACACACATCTAATTGGGAAATGTAGTCAAGTGCAGCGTAACCTGTCATTCTCTCCACTAAAGTGGTTTATGGATGTTTGGTTCCAAATAACTGCTATTGCATTTATCGTAGTCCAACTACTGCAATTCTCTCACCCAAGTATGGACCCTCCTCCCACGGGGTAAAGAATTTTCTTAGAACCGTCTTTTTTATGTTTTGAACGTGAAGTGACTGGGTTTCCTAAAATGATACCGATTATTCTAAATTGTAAACTGCTTCTGGATTTGTATCTTTTGCATCTGCCCATACACCATAAACGGGCTGCTGCAATACAATGCAAGGTCAAGGTAGGAAAGGTTTTGAGTGAATAGGAGGAAGAAACAGTTAAATGAAGGTCAAAAAGCATTGCCAGCTCTGGGTTGGGAAACACCTGGATATTTTAGGGGCGGAGCCTGAGGAGATTGGGGCTCGGGAAGGGGGGAGACTTCAGTGGGGTATATTGAACTGATCTCTGTTCCATGGAAATCAGTTGTGATCAGTGTTCCCTCTAAGCTGAGTTAGTGTGAGCCAGCTCACAGTTTTTTTAGCCTCTGGCTCACACATTTTGGTCTTAGCTCAGAAAGGATGGCTCCAGAGCAAACTAATTTATGCAGTAACCAAATTGCTTGCTCACAACTTTAATGCCAGTAGCTCACAGAGTATAATTTTTGCTCACAGGACTCCATAGCTTAGAGGGAACATTGGTTGTGATCCTGGGAAATCTCCAGCCAGGACCTGGAGATTGAGAAACAATATTGAAAACAACCGTGATACAGTATTGTGAAAATATATTTAGACTGCTGTTTTGCAGTGAGTAGTATTTCTTCAACAAGTAATAAAGATGCACGCATGCACACTACAGACATTGCATATACTCCCGTTTCACATCACAGCTTTTTCACGGTGTGCTGCGTAAATATTAATTTACACGTCACTGAAATGAGAGGAAAAACAATTACAGTCAATTGACCATCTTATGTTGTCACTGATAGGTAAAGGTAAAGGTTCCCTTGCTCGAAAGCCAGTCAAATCCGACTCTAGGGTTGCGGTGCTCATCTCCGTTTCAAAGCCGAAGAGCCAGCGCTGTCCGAAGACGTTTCCGTGGTCATGTGGCC
>NW_015173172.1:429870-474470 GCF_001447785.1 Gekko japonicus | reverse complement strand
CAGCTCCTGTCACTGATACATGCATGCAAACTCCAGAATGCCCTACCACAAAGTTCAAAAGACTTGCACAATTCTAATCTGTGAATTAACCCTCAAACATTCTTCCCTCTCCAATGAAACAAATTCTTTCCATGCTCATATCCTAACAAACTACTTCCTTTACATAAAAAAACACTATCTTAATTACTAACAGGTGGCAAAACAGAGATCACACATTTAAATATAAAGTTTATGCTGCCCAGACTTGCCCTAATATCAATCATGCACCCATTGTTCACAAATCTTTTACATTCCGAGGAAATCCTGGTTAAAAGTATCTCCTTGGAATGTAAAAGATTTGTGAATCATGCAGTACTGCTTTTGGGACTGTGGTAAGCAATTACTACATTTTTGTAACTGTTGAGTTTTAATAGGAAAATGTTTGAAGGGATAAGTGGAATAGGATAATACGAACCCCAGTTTGCCCCCCCCTCCATTCCCCATACAGCTCCTGTAGGGAGACAGGCTCAGGTACATAGGTTGAGTGTTGATAACAAAATGGCATTACATTATATACATGTTGTTGTTGTTGTTCAGACGCACAGTCGAGTCCGACTCTTCGCGACCCCATGGACCAGATCCCACCAGGCCTTCCTGTCTTCCGCCATCCTCTGAAGTTGGCTCAATTTCATGTTCGTTGCATCGATGACACTGTCTAACCATCTCATCCTATGCTGTCCCCGTCTTCTTTGACCTTCAATCTTTCCCAGCATCAGGGTCTTCTCCAGTGAGTGCTCCTTTCTCATTGGGTGGCCAAAGTATTTGAGCTTCAGTTTCATTATCTGGCCTTCCAGGGAACAGTCAGGGTTGATTTCTTTTAGGATTGACTGATTTGATCTTCTTGCAGTCCAAGGGACTCTCAAGAGTCTTCTCCAGCACCATAGTTCAAAAGAATCTATTCTTCGGCGCTCGGCCTTCCTTATAGTCCAACTCTCACAGCCATACATGACTACTGGGAATACCATTGCTTTGACCATGTGGACTTTTGTTGGCAGGGTGATGTCTCTACATGTACATGTACACAGAAGAAATGTCCAGCACAGAAGTCACTTAGACCTGTGGGAATGCAAACCCATGCAAACACAATAGATTCATATTGAGCTGTTAACGAGAATAATCCTGCGTTTCTCCACGTATATTTATGAGCAGATGTGCCAATGACTTTCTTGCAGCAGAATAAACCGATTGCTAGGAAGGCTGGGACGTTCACAGCAAAATATAAACAACAAAGGCTGAGAACAATCCAGAGAAGATAAGAAAATTAACATGTAAAAGCCACAGCAGAGCCACACGTCTTCCCCCTGCCCGCCCCACCCTGCATCAAATGCATTTTTAACAATATTGAAATAGAGTTTCCATTGGAAAGCTTTGTTATTCAAATGTGGATGCTTTCACTCCTTAACAGCAATAACAACAAACATCGCCGCTTCAAAGAGAAAATGGTAATAGATCTCCTGGTGGATGCAGAAAGCAAAACAAGAATGACTGAGGAGAGCTGAAGGTTCTCTGGGCGAAAAGGTGGGGTGGATCCTAAAGGTAAAGGTTACCTTGCTCGAAAGCCAGTCGAATCCGACTCTAGGGTTGCGGTGCTCATCTCCGTTTCAAAGCCGAAGAGCCAGCGCTGTCCGAAGACATTTCCGTCGTCATGTGGCTGGCATGACTAAACACCAAGGCGCACAAAACGCTGTGACCTTCCCACCAAAGTGGTACTTATTTATCTACTTGCAGTTTCTTGTTTTCGAACTGCTAGGTTGGCAGGAGCTGGAACTAGAGACGGGAGCTCACTCCGTCATGCGGCACCCGGGTCTCGAACTGCTGAACTACTGACCTTCCACAGCCTGCAGTTCAGCATCTTAACCACTTGAGCCACCACAGCTCCTGGGGTGGATTCTACCCCTCTCCTAACCTGCCCCTGAGACAAGTCTGGGGCCTTCTTTTGGCCCACGGAGTCGTCCTCTATTTTAAGTGGCACCTCCATCGGAGGAAGAACCATTTAAGTAGGAGGAACCCTCCTTGAAGGATGGTTGGCTCCACCGCCACTTGATAAGGGTCCATGGGAACGGTTGGTAGGCACCATTGCTGAAGCTAAACAAGTCAGGATGAGGTCAGTGCTTGGATGGAAGTTCTCCGGGGTCCTTCTGTGGAAGAGGGAAGTGCCGTCAAGTCACAGCTGACTTATGGCAATCCCATAGGGTTTTCAAGGGAAGAGACTTTCAGAGGTGGCTTGCCATTGCCTTTCTCTGAGCAGCAGGGGTCATTCCGTAGAAAAAGAGTTGCAGAATCTCATTAGCATACCTCATTAGCATAACTTATTTGCATATGCCACACCCCCTGACATCACCGGAAGTGTGTCAGAAGGCAACACCCACCGCTCAGGCTCCACTGGACTCTTTTGGATTGCTAGCTATTGGGGGGGGGGAACGTGCAGATCTGCCCTCGCAGAGGAGGGAGAGCTTGCACCTGAATAAACCTTGGTTTTAAAGGTCCCACTGGACTGTTTTGGGCAGAGGCTCTGCAACTTACCTGGCTGCTTCTTGCTCTGACTGAGGGCTGCTGGGAGCAGGGGGTGGAGGTTGTTGCATGTGCCCGTCCCCTGGGCTCTTTACTGCCGGAGCTCCGCTCCTGTGCGCTCCTGAAGGAAATGACCCCTGCTGAGCAGCAACCCTGGATGCTGTTGGTGCTCTCCCGCCCAGCTACTGATCAGGGCCAACCCAACTTGGTTTCTGAGATCTGACGAGATCAGATTAGCCAGGACCGTCCAGGTCAGGTCAAGGCCTTATGTATGCTGCCTCAAATTTCACGATCGAACAAAGACAGGGCATGCATATTATAGAAAAATTAGTTATTCATCAGAAAGGAGGGTTCTCTGAAGCAATATAATTATTAGGGCTGGTGGTCTGCATGCAAGAAAGAGTCTGAGACATCTCCATGAGAGCATGCACTCGGGCAAATAGGGATGGGCAGTCTGAGACAGGACTAGCCTACCCAGTAGGCAGCACAGAGTGAACTACAGGGGCAGATTTGGAGATATCAGCAAAGGCAGAAATGATCAACTATTTCCATTTTTCATGATTACTTTAACCACAATGAGGTGGCGCTCTTTCTCAGGTACCAAACTGTCTTTGGTTGTCTCCAGCATGAAAACAATTTGTGTATGAGGAACGAGTTCCTCAGGCCGAAGAATAAAGTTAACGTTATCAGCTTTACAGAACTGGGTAGAACCTGATGGGCTTAGGGCTACCAACTTCCAGTCATAACTGGAATTACAACTGGTCCCCAGGCTATAGAGATCAGCTCCCCTGGAGGAAAATGGCACTTTTTTTTTTAAGCCCCCGGAGGGGATTTTTTATTGATTTTTTAAACACTACAAAAACTAGAACAGAAAAAAGGGAAAGGGAAATCTACATATAAGGGAGAAAGTAAAGAACCCACTACTAACTAAAAACCCAAGATAGGAGATCTCCAACTAGCTTTTTAGACTTCATTCAGACTTTTCATCTTTGTACTTCTTATGAACTGTGTCAATCTTTTAACCCTTTTAACCATCCCCAGTTACATTTAATTGCCCAATAACAGTGCCCCCCATCATCCCCTAGAACCAAAGTTCTCAAATGGCACTTCTTGTGACACCTGATCCCTGCTGAGCAAGTACCTGCAATGACACCTCTATCCATCGGCAGGGGTGGTATTGACGTTTTGCAAAGAGGAGGCCATCGGTTTGGTCCTTCTCTCGCTCTAGCAAGCTAGCCCAGTGGGCGGAGCAACACACCTCACAATGACAACAATGGTTGAGGGGGGATTGCAGTAGTAACTGGAATATTTTAACTAGACTTCTATGAGGAACAATGTGAAGATCTTTTCCTTAATTGTCAAATAGTGAATTTTATCTGATGGATTGATAGGTCTGATTTAAGGTAGGCTCTGAGTGAGCCGTAGTGTTATAAACACATTGTCTTTACTTATTGTAGCATTCTGAAAAATGGAGGGGATGGTGTTCACAATGAATCTTCAACAGATTTTCACAATGAATCCCCATGAATGCATTTGGGGCAAAGATACCTGGACTTTCATGACTCCTGCCAAAGCGTGGACAGAATTTGAACATCAGCAACAGCAGACTACAATGTAGTTCCTACAAATGGACCTTGAGCTTGTTTGGAGGTCCTAGCAGGGGAGGGCAGCTATCGTATACCCTTGACCCAAGAACGGTACACTCCTTCTATCTGGGATGGTCGTCCTCTTCCACCGAGCGCGCAGCTTCGGGAGGGACGCACATGGAGCGGTGAGGGAGGTAGGGGACACCCGCCTAGCCAGCCAGATCAGCCGAATCAACCCTGGCAATCAATGGGGTGACATATGTCGCAGCCAGATCGCCCTCACATCCACAATGTAGTTGTGCATTTATGTATAAACTTTTTTAAAAAAGTTTTTTAGCTTTCAGCTTTTAACTGTGTAAAGGTAAAGGTGAAGGTCTCCCTTGCTCGAAAGCCCGTCAAGTCCGACTCTAGGGTTGTGGTGCTCATCTCCGTTTCAAAGCCGAAGAGCCAGCGCTGTCCGAAGACGTTTCCGTGGTCATGTGGCCGGCATGACTAAACACCAAGGCGCACGGAACACTATTCCCTTCCCACCGAAGTGGTACCTATTTATCTACTTGCAAATCCTTCGAGGTCTCCCATCCAAAGACTAACCAGGGCCCACCCTGCTTAGCTGCTGAGATCTGATGAGGTCAGGCTAGTTTGGGCCACGTGCATTCTGTTGAGGGCCAATGTGGGAGAGTCAGGCGGGGACAGCCTCATCTATTACCCCAGGCTGGTGCAGGCAACCTTTTTCACCTTGTGATGAATACAGCCTCAGCCACATGAACTGAACGAGAATCATCTCAGGGAGATTGGCACAGATGCCTTTTTAGAGGCCACCGGTGTGCCACAAACCACTAACATAAATGTGCATGTACAAGCAACTGTACTGGTGGGCTAAACCTTGTTACGGGTCCTCATATACAACTGAACTAAACATCGAATGGTGACGCAAAGTGTAACATTAAACAGACAGGTTCACAGAGGACACATCTCTCAGTGGCCATCAGCCATGGTACCTACATGAAACTTCCATTTCCCAAGGCAGTATATATCATAGGCCCCGGTCACACGCGCAGGAAACTGCGGGGGAGAAGTGTGGCTGTTTGCCCCGGGGCAAACTAACACGCAGTAAAGTGATCATACCTCCTGTGGAGGTTCTGTGGAGGTACCGTGGAGCTTCCGTGGTTACGGAGAGGCGTCGATCACAACACATGCCTGCGCGCAACGAAGAAGCGCGCGGCGCGGCGAACTGGGTTTCTTTTTTTGTGTACACTACGAATGCGCATGCTCCGTTGAGTGCTTATGCGCAACCACAGAGACTTGGGGGAAAAAAAACCCTTCTTCGCAAGGGGACATGGACGGGCGCCGGATGCCACCGGAAACGCGATCAGACGCCCGCCCTTGCCCCGCAGTTTCCGGAAACTAGTACCTCCGAGGTACTAGTTTTTTGCTCCGTTTTATCGGCGGTTCGCCACAGTTCAACCACGGGAGCTCTACGCTCCCCAGATGTTGCCGTGTGATCGTGCCAGGTAACTCCGCCTTTCTTCCGTCTATTTAGCGTGGCTTCTGCTCCGTGTGAACGGGGCCAATATAGTATGCACTTAAGGTGCAAAATGGAAGAATTGCTTTCACATCCTGCTTCTGAATTCCCAGAATAATTTGGCTAGTCACTTTTGGAAGGAAACTTTGGTTGACAGTCTCTCTACTTTTGTGGCCTTGTGGTGTCGATGGAAGTGGTGTTTCTGTTAATTTACTTACATTTCTTTATCAGAGAATTCATAACTCACTTTTCAGCAAATATATATTTTGAGAACAACATACCAAGGAACATAAAACTACAATCATACTATCGATCATTAAAAGACTAAAACAAAGCCGTAGTCAAGTAACACACCCATACCCTCAGTGCCTGAATAAGCATAATGATGGATCAGACTACAAAATAAGAACCACAAACTTAAATTTAACCCAGAAACATAATGGTAGATAGTGGAATGCATATCAAACAGATGATACATGATACTGGCACTTGCTTCTATTAATCAATGTGTCTGCTACATTCTGGACCAAGATCAATGTGTCTGCTACATTCTTGACCAAGCCTTCTTCAAGAGGAACCCACATAGCAAAAAGATAAATAATGTGACTAGGAGGCTACACACCACAGTGGCTAAACTATTTTCTTCCTGGAAGAGGTTGGCAAATGAACCCACGCTGATGAAATGTGTATGTTCAGAGCTTTCATCTGTGGATTCAAGAGGAGCTCTGAATCCAAGAGCACTTTCCAACCTGGTCTTTTGGGAAGGGCGTGACCACATCTAGAACAGGAATTTATACCACTTCACCCCTTGGATGATTATCTACCACCAGAAATTCTACCTTGTCTGGATTGAGTTTAAATATATTCGTTCTCATCCAGTCCATCACTGATTTTGGACTGTTGTTTAGAAATACAGTAGCCGGTTCAGATATAAACAAGAAGAGTTGAGTGACTTCTATATTCTGAAGACAACTCAGTCAGAAATTATGAACACCCTCACCCATTAGTATCATGTGGAAAAGTATGGGGTCAAGTATAGATGCCACAGATGAGCACCCATCCGGAGGAACTACTGTCTCGCCCCCCTCCCCAAATTCTCTAGTCACTCACAGAGAGACTGGAGTGCAAACACCATAACAAGATGCTCCCAATGGCCAAGTCCCCTAGCTGACTTAGGGAGATAATATGGTAATAGTATCAGAAGACACTGAGAGATCTAAGGGAATAAACAGGACTATACTCCTTCTGTCAAAGGTTGACTACCAAGGTATCCCAGGCATCTTCAGTGCTGAAGCCAGACTGAAACAGATCCAGATAATCCATGTGATCCCACAACATTCAAATTACACATGTATTGCTTGCCTTGGCCAGGAGGTCAGAAATCAAGGTTGTCATTCCCCATAACAAGGGAAGCCTCTTTTTGAGAAGTGTCATAGCTTCCTTAGAACTAGAGAGTATTATTCCACCTCTCAATGAGATACTGACTACAGTGAAAACATGTGCCATCATCTTCTTCTGGCTAACTTTAGCCATGACGGACATGGATCAAGAGCACAGGTTTATGGAATGAAAAGAATCAAGGAGCCTTTCCTCAACTCTGGTGTCAATAATTGAAACTACCAGCAGCCAAAGTGGAAGGATGTGAGATGGATTCCCAGGCCCAGCACTGAACAGGGATATGGTGCTCTTTCCAGAGGGTGTCAGGAGGTGATGTAGGTAGGTACACAGCTACCAAGCAGGTGTGCAGCTACTGAATAGATCAGGGGTCCCCAAACTTTTGAAGTCTGTGGACATGTTGAAATTCTGACATAGGTTGGCAGGCTCAGACGCAAAATGCCTCCCATTGGAAGCAGGGCCAAACACAAAATTTGAGGTGGACCCAAGTACAAAATGTCAGGGAGTGAGGTTTTGTATAATTCTAATAGTAACTCCTCAATATTTCACACAAAAGATCTGTTTAACAGGATGCCTTTTAATTAGGCTTGCCACCCCCCAGGTCCAGGTGGTGGAGCCCCCAATTTCAGGGGCTTCTCCCCACTGCGTACCAGCTGACTGGCAAGGGAAACCCCACCCCTAAACAGGAACATCACTGTGTGACGATCCTGACACAATGACACCACCTGGAAGTGACATCATCATGTTGGGGGCATCATGGGGGACACTCTGGTATTTGGGTACTTTTGGGTGATGTCATCATGTCATGGAAGTTGCACAATGCCCTTGCCCACCCCTGAAATGCCCCTCAATCCCCTGTCAGAGCAACAAGGGGACCTGGCAACCCTACTTTTAATTAGGAGTGTGCGTTCGGTAAAGCTGAACCGAGAATAACCCCCCAAAAACCTTTTTTTGGCATTTTTCAGCTATTCGGCATACTGAATCAGATCCCCTGAGATGATTCGGCTGCCAAATACTGAATGCTGGAAAAAAACCCAAAGTTTTCGGGGGGTGGTGGCTTTCTTGGGGAGATACTGCTGCCTGCCCTTTTCCCATCTCCATAGGAAACAATGGAGGATTGGGAGCACCCTTTTTGGATGCCCCTAGAATTGGACCCCCTGGTCCAATCTTTTCCAAACTTGGGGGGCTTTTGGGGAGAAGCTTCATCAGCTATAGTACAAATTTGGTGTCTCTACCTCAAATCCCCTCCCCCCAGCCCCCTGAATACTTATTAGAAATTTTTTGCCATTGACTACAATGGCCCCATAGGATATAATGGAGCTGAAAATTTTTGGGAATACCGAAAAATTTTGGGTACCAATAAAATACCGGTATTGGTATTTGGGTATATTCAGGACTCCCGAAAAATTTGGCTTTATTATACCCAGATCCGGAAAA
This sequence comes from Gekko japonicus, assembly GCF_001447785.1. NCBI lineage: Eukaryota > Metazoa > Chordata > Lepidosauria > Squamata > Gekkonidae > Gekko > Gekko japonicus. The sequence goes on along the minus strand of NW_015173172.1, from coordinate 465,980 downwards.
GAAAAAAGACCCCCCCCCTGCACACCCCTACTTTTAATCTGCACAGCCCTGCTGAGCAAAAGCTCCACCTGTTATTCCCCACTCTTTAAAAGCACTTGGTGGGTAACAGACAAGGTGTTTTCGGGGGGGGGGATTGCACTCATGGGCACTACATTGGGGAAACCCTGGAATAGACTACAAAACCTGGATTCAGAAAAGTTGAGAACACCACTTCTTGCCCCCAAGTTCTGCTTTCTGCTCAGTTTCTGCTGTGCTTCTGCATGGTACTGCAGATTTCCATTTCTTCCCCAATGCTTCAGGTACTGCCTCCAAATGCCCTCAGTTAAGAACACCAGGGTCCCCTACCCAACCCCCTCAATGCTGGGAGCAGGAATCTGCCCTGCCCTGTCACCATGTGAGCTGCTTCTGATTGAAAGTCAGACCACAACACTTTGTGCTATGCAAGAAGAGAAGCATACTACTTAAATTATTGGGTTTCCAGAGTTCCTTTATTTTCTTTTAAACTTTGCATTTTACTCCTCATTAATTGTGCAATGACACAGAGATAATTTTAAAACCAAGAGGGCCCATTATGCTTCATTTAAAAAACAAAATCTTAAACTCGCCTCCTTCCTAAGTGACAGAATTGTCATTTACCTACAGCTGATGGGGCTGAAATCCAGAGATAATTTAATTGTGGTGTTTTTCTAGTCCAAAAATGGTTACACACAAAACATCTAAATGGAATTATACAGATAATAAAAGCAGAATTATAGTATTTAAAAAAAACAGCCCAATAATGACGGTATTTTATCCTCCATCTCCCACACCATTTAAATGAGAAGAAACAAGCACTTCCTAACCAGCATCTGGGATGGAAAGAAGACCATCACCACTGATATTTTATTCGCTGTAATAATGCACTGGGTGGATTTACATGCAATTGTTTAATGAAACTTTACATTAAGCTTAAGAATCGCTGGTTTAGCAAAATAAATAAATAAAAAGAAATCCCAATGCTTCTAAAAAGCATCTTTCTAGTCAGTCATTGGGGTCAAACCCCACCCCCAGGAAGATATGGCTTTATGGCCAGTCACATGGGCACATTCTGAGATTTCTCTAGGAATAACTTTATTTTCGGGTGAAAAGAGGAACTGATATTAATGCTTTTTGTTCAGGGGTTCAACAAACCCAGGTCGGATGTGTGTGTGTGTGTGCATATGAGAAAAAGTGATCGCTACAGCACCAAAATGTGTGAGCAGTCAGAGGAGTAAAAATTGTGCCCTCTGTCAAGATTTTAAAAAGGATCGTCCTGTAGGGAAATTATTCCAAAAGTTAACTTCCAAAACAAAATTCCTGTATGGTTTCTTGTACTGACAGTATTTTTAATCTACTTTCCCCAACTTCCTAGGGATCTGATTAAAACAAACAAAAACAAACAAACTGAAACCTGACTTAAAAAGGTAAAGGTTCCCTTGCTCGAAAGCCAGTCGAGTCCGACTCTAGGGTTGTGGTGCTCATCTCCGTTTCAAAGCCGAAGAGCCAGCGCTGTCCGAAGACGTTTCCGTGGTCATGTGGCCGGCATGACTAAACACCGAGGCGCACGGAACGCTGTTCCCTTCCCACCGAAGTGGTACCTATTTATCTAATTGCAATTTCTTGCTGACTTAGCCCTTCATTATTTTAACTGCTTCCTCAACAAAGTAATCATACTGCTCATTAAATAAGAGTTCTCACCACACTGGATAATTTTGGCCCCAAATCTCTTGGACACGGAACATTTAATCCTTTTGTTTTGATTGGGATCCGAGACTTCAAACCCTTGAAGTCCTCAATGCCAGTGGGTACCTTTGGAAATCTGAGACAGGGCAGATGTTGAAACTACACAATGGCCAACAGGGAGGTAGCATAGGGCTCCCAACTCCCCCGGTAGGGCGGAAACCCCCCGCCCCGGAGGCTCCGTTCCCCGACACCGGGGAATCGGGGCCCGGGGGAAACCCGTCCCCGGTGTGCGCGTCACCGGAAGTGACGTCGCACGCTGGGGGCGGGGCCACACCATTTGAGGGGAAAACAAAGAGTTTTCCCCTCAAATGGCGTGGCCCCGCCCAGCGTGTGACGTCACTTCCGGTGATGCTCCGACGGCGTGCGCACGCGCAAAGCACGTGCACGTTCGCAACCGGCTCCCAGAGCAGCAGGACGCTCCCCCGCCGGTAGGTTTTTTTAATTTGGCAACCCTAAGGTAGCGCCAACTACAAAATATCAGGGCGTGTGGTGATGCCCATCTCTGATAGTATGTCTTCAACATTTCAGGCAGAAGGTTAAAGGATAATAGAAAAAAGATAATGGTATAAGAATAACAGTTGAAGGACAAAGTTACCTATGGATGTGAATAAGAAGGGAGGTATGAAGAAAATTTAAGAATTGGGCTGGAGGTTGGAGCACTATGGGAAGCCAAGAAGGGGGGGGGAAGGGAGGAGGGAAGGATATATAATTGTATAAGGTTGATATATGTTTGAACTTTTTTATTAATTATAACCTAATAAATTGTTTTTTGGGGGAAAAATATTTCAGGCAAAACCTCTGTGCAGCGGGATGCCTTTTAAAACTAACATAACTGTTTAAAAATACTCTCTACCACACACACACACACACACAAAATAAGTATAGACACTGAGCTAGCTAAAACACCCTCAATCTAGCACTGCTTCTCTCTTCACTTTGCAGGCATCCGACACACATTCAAAAGGGAAGATTGTTTCTCCTCCTGGCTATCTCTTCACATGGATCTTTCCCCCATGAGCCCAAACATCTTAACCTGCACTATTACATGTAACAATAGCTTAGGGCTGACGAGTTGGTAAAAGCTAGGGTTGCCAAACTCCAGGTGGCACCTGATGGTGTCCCGCTATCACAACTGAGCTCCAGACAACCGAGATCAATTCCCTTGGAGAAAACGGCTGCTTTGGAGGGTGGGCTCTGTGGCACGGAGCCCTGGTGAAGCCCCTCTCCTCCCCAAACCCTGCCCTCCCTGGATTCATCTCCAAAATCCCCAGGTATTTCCTAACCCAGCACTGGCAACCCTAGAGAGCCAGTTTGGTGTAGTGGTTAAGTGCGCGGACTCTAATCTGGGAGAACCGGGTTTGATTCCCCACTCCTCTACTTGCCCCTGCTGATGTGACCTTGAGTCAGTCACAAGCTCTGGCACAGCTGTTCTTGAAAAAGAGCAGTTTCTGTCAAGAGTTCTCTCAGCCCCACCTACCTCACAGGGCGTCTGTTGTGGGGAGGGGAAGGGAAAGGAGTTTGTAAGTCGCTCTGAGACACCTTTGGGTAGTGAAGGGCGGGGTATAAATCCAATATCTTCTTCTTTTACCTCACAGGGTGTCTGTTGTAGGGAGGGGAAGGGAAAGGAGTTTGTAAGCCGCTCTGAGACACCTTTGGGTAGTGAAGGGCGGGGTATAAATCCAATCTCTTCTTCTTCTACCTCACAGGGTGTCTGTTGTGGGGAGGGGAAGGGAAAGGAGTTTGTAAGCCGCTCTGAGACTCCTTCAGGTAGTGAAGGGCGGGGTATAAATCCAATCTCTTCTTCTTCTTCTAGAGAGAGCTCCTTGCAGGTGTGTACATTAAAGAGAGGTTTTTCTGATCGGATTTTGACAGGGACATTTTGAAAAGAGAACAAAATTCGATGTAGTGATATGATCACCTTCCGTCTGAATTATAACAACATACAAAAGATCTGATGACTTAACTACAAGTCCCAGTAAGGTGCCTTAAGCATTTTAGCCATGCAGCCTAGCAGGGTTCAGTCAGAAACAAATTCTATTGCATTTTCGAAATATCACTCCACTGTTTGCGCAGGTGAAATGTTTTACATAAAAACACCCCACCTGGCCACTTTCTAGAAAAAACTTTGCAGGCGCCAGAAGAGGTGCCCGCAGGTGCCTTGATGCCCACGGGTGTCCTGTTGGGGACCTCATCCATCGATATTAAGGGAAGTGACATCACAGCATCCCGAAACACCACCCTTCCAGGCATTCCCCTTAAAATCTCTTGGTATTTGCTGAGGCAGTGCTGGCAACTTTTACAAAGTTACATACACAATAGAATTAATTTACAGATCGGTTTGGGTGGTCTTTAAAAGGTTTGTTTAGAGGGGGGATGAAACTGGGAATATGGAGTTCCATTAATTCATTTCAGAAGGCGGCTATTTGTCAAACTCGAACTCTCGTTTGCCATGCTTTGGGGACTTGGGGCCTCCAGAGGGAGGGGTGAGTGTGCGAGTGTGTGAACTGCCCTGCTGCAGTGGCGACACAACTCTTCTTAAGATACCTCCCAACACAGGGATGACCTTGGAGATGACTGTGCTTGCTTCGCTGTCTTAGGGGGAATAACGGTATAGTAATAGGTGGGGGTGTAGAGAGCACGAAAGCTAGGCGGGACAGCCGTGATTGAATGGGGCCCAAAAGGGGGAGCCTGGTTTGAACTGTGTATAATTGGGGATTCTCCCGCCTGAACCTCAGTTCTGACACAGTACTAGTCTCAGCTTGGAACAGCTTTATTCATCAATAAACAAATCAGTGCCAGAGAGTGTTGTTGAGAGTAGCTTTGTCCAAGGGTCTGACACTATTTTGATCTACCACAGAAGAGCTAGATTTGAGTCCATTAGCATCTGAGACACCTGACGAAGGGAGCTTTGACTCTCAAAAGCTTATCCCCCCCCCAAATCTTGACAGTCTCTAAGGTGCCACTAGACTAGAACACAGCCCAGACATTTCAAGCATATAGCCCGGAGGCCGGAACCGACCCATCCAGGGCTCTAATATTCAGCCCACAAACAACTGGGGGAAACCAGTCCAAATGTGGACTGGAAGGGCCATATATACCCATTTATTGAAAAAATAGACATTAGGTTCTAGAAAGCTGAATTTTTAAACACTTGCATAGGGCTAACATCTAAAATGTAATGCGTATAAAGACAGATTTTTTATCACTGTAAGCCAAATTGCTTTATTTACAGCAATTGGCAATTTATAAATGGGTTCTTGCCAACTATACCAAGGTCCTGTTCCCACCAAGGGTTACCAGAGAAGGATTCGAGGCTGTTGTTGTTAAAATAGATGTCTTTTACTTAAAGAATAAATCCCATACAAACAATACTGATGCACTCACACATTAAGAACATAAGAACATAAGAACATAAGAGACGCCAATGTTGGATCAGGCCAAAGGCCCATCCAGTCCAACACTCTGTGTCACACAGTGGCCAGAAATACCAGTGCCATCAGGAGGTCCAGCAGTGGGGCCAGGACATTAGAGAAGCCCTCCCACTGTTGACCCCCCCCAAGCACCAAGAAGACAGAGCATCACTTGCCCCAGAGCCCCTAGCTATACCTTGTGGCTAATAGCCACTGATGGACCTCTGCTCCATATGCTTATCTAATTCCCTTTTGAAGCCGTCCATGCTTGTAGCACCCACCACTTCCTGTGGCAGTGAATTCCATGTGTTAATCACTCTTTGGGTGAAGAAGTACTTCCTTTTATCCGTTCTAACCCGACCGCTCTGCAGTTTCATGCAGTGCCCACGAGTTCTTGTATTGTGAGAAAGGGAGAAAAGTACCTCTTTCTTTACCTGCTCTTTCCCATGCATAATCTTATAAACCTCGATCATGTCACCCCTCAGTCGTCGTTTCTCCAAGCTAAAGAGCCCTAAGCGCTTTAACCTTTCCTCATAGGGAAAGTGTTCCAACCCTTTTATCATTCGAGTTGCCCTTTTCTGCACTTTTTCCAAAGCTATAATATCCTTTTTAAGGTGTGGTGCCCAGAACTGCACACAGTATTCCAAATGAGGTCTCACCATTGATTTATATAGGGGCATTATTATATTGGCTGATCTGTTTTCAATACCCTTCCTAATAATCCCCAGCATAGCATTGGCCTTCTTTATTGCAGTCACACACTGTCTCGACATTTTCAGTGAGTTATCCACTACAACTCCAAGATCTCTCTCTTGCTCAGTCTCTGCCAGTTCAGACCCCATCAATGTGTATTTATATTTAGGATTTTTGGCTCCAATGTGCATCACCTTGCACTTGGCCACATTGAACCCCATTTGCCATGTTGACGCCCACTCGCCCATCCTTGACAGATCCCCTTGGAGTGCCTCACAATCCTCACTGGTTTTCACCACCCTGAACAACTTTGTATCATCCGCAAATTTAGCCACTTCACTGCTTACTCCCATCTCCAAATCATTAATGAACAAGTTAAAAAGCAGTGGACCAAGTACTGATCCCTGCGGTACCCCACTGCTTACCACCCTCCACTGAGAAAATTGCCCACCTACACTCACTCTCTGTTTTCTATGAACTAGCCAGTTTTTGATCCATAAAAGGACTTGTCCTTCTATCCCATGATTTTTGAGCTTACTTAGGAGCCTTTGATGAGGAACTTTATCAAAAGCTTTCTGGAAGTCAAGGTAAATAATATCTATTGGATCCCCCTTGTCCACATGTTTGTTCACCCCCTCAAAGAACACTAACAGGTTAGTGAGACAAGATCTTCCCTTACAGAAACCGTGCTGAGTCTGCCTCAATAGGTTTTGTTCATCTATGTGCCTACTAATTCTTTCCTTAATAATGGTTTCCACCAATTTACCCGGTATCGACGTCAGACTGACTGGCCTGTAATTTCCCGGATCTCCTCTGGAACCCTTTTTAAAGATGGGAGTGACATTAGCTACCTTCCAATCCTCAGGAATGGAGGCAGATTTTAAGGAAAGATTACATATCTTTGTCAGGAGATCTACAAGTTCACATTTGAGTTCTTTCAGAACTCTCGGATGTATGCCATCTGGGCCTGGTGATTTTTCAGTTTTTAAGTTGTCTATCAGTTTTAGGACCTCCTCTCTCATCACCTCAATCTGACTCAGGTCTTCCAACACCCCTCCTGAAATCAGTGGTTCTGGAGTGGGCAAGCACTTCTCATCTTCCACAGTGAAGACGGAGGCAAAAAATGCATTTAGCTTCTCAGCCATTTCCCTATCATCCTTCAATACTCCTTTTACCCCTTGGTCGTCCAAGGGCCCCACTGCCTCCCTGGCTGGTTTCCTGTTTCTAATGTATTTGAAGAAAGTTTTATTGTTGGTTTTTACGTTTTTTGCTATATGCTCCTCATATTCCCTTTTTGCCTGCCTGACCTCAGACTTGCATTTTATTTGCCATAGCCTGTGTTCCGTTTTATCAGCCTCACTGTGACTAGCTTTCCACTGCTTAAAGGAATTCTTTTTACTTTTTACAGCCTCCATTACTCTGTTTGTTAACCATGCAGGCTTTTTCCTATATTCTATCTTTATGTATCTGAACTTACACATTTGAATGCATTATTATCACTTTTGTACATTTCATATTTATAACTTTACGGTTTTCGTTAAAGAAATATTGAGCGCACTGTGTACAGTTCTTGTGGTTCTATTTTTGCATATCAATGTAATAACAACAGTAGCCTGGTGCCTGGTCTACTACTGATGCCTGAGTTCGCCGACCAAAACCAAGAAAGACCAACGAGCTGAATATCAATTGAATCTATGGAATGTATTAAGCCATCTTTGGTATTATATGTTAACTGCTAGCACTTTAATATATTGTAAGTTAGTTTCAATGAATTGTTATCGAACTGTTTATTGAATTGTTTCTGTTGCTATTCGAGCTGAATATCAATTGAATCTATGGAATGTATTAAGCCATCTTTGGTATTATATGTTAACTGCTAGCACTTTAATATATTGTAAGTTAGTTTCAATGAATTGTTATCGAACTGTTTATTGAATTGTTTCTGTTGCTATTTATTGTTATTGTGTTTTTATGATGTTAGCCGCCCTGACCTGCCTTGGCGGGGAGGGCAGGGTACAAATTAAAGAAAATAAATAAATTAAAAAGCAAGGGATTTTAGGACAGGGTTCTGTAACACAATGTGTTACAGCGAAATTACAGAAATTACAGCAAATAACAAATCATAATAAAGTGTTAATATACCGCAGGCAAAGCTTTATATAATGCACGTGTTAGATGCAACTGCCAAGATTTCTTAACAAAAATTCCAAAAATCAGCACCGAAGGGTAGCTGCACTTGCAAATATTCACCGCCTCCTTTTTACAATGGGTAGGGAGGGATGCACACTCTCTGGGTAAATATATCCAATATGAAGATTTTATTCACCCTTTTCTGCACACAGGGGTTCCCCCCCTGCTTTTAAACTACTGCTCATTTGTGCTCAACTTGCACTGTGCTGTAAACAGAGAAAGACTAAACCCATTAGCATACAGCATAGCAAGATGCCTGTTACCAAAACCCACGCAAGCTCCATGGAGGTATAATCAGTTGCAGACAGGATCCAGCTTTCTACAAAATAATTGAACCCAATTTAAGGAGAAAATTGAGCACTTTTTTTTTAAAGTTAAGATGGTTTGACACTCTGGAGGTTATCAAGGATGAAACCCCTGAGGCATGTGCCATGACAGTAACCTCTCTGTGCTGGCACCTTTTAAGACCAACAAAAGTTTATTCAAGGTGTGAGCTTTCGTGTGCACCATTCTAACGTATTTGATAAAGTGTGCATGCCCACGAAAGTTCATACCTTGAATAAACTTCCCAATATGTCAAATTATTGTTGGAAATGTAAACACAATGTTGGATCTTTTTCCATACGTGGTGGACATGTGATAAAAGCAAAAAGTATTGGGTCTGGATACATGAGATTTTACAAAAAAAATTTTACTAGAAACAAGTATACCTTTCATACCAGAATTGTTTTTATTGAATATAATACCAGGAAAATAATTTTTAAAAATGGATGCTTATATGTGTGGTAAGAAATTTTAGAAATATAGAAAGTTTGGGTTTAAAATGAACCAAATAGTTCATAAAATCCATGTAACTGTCAGTGCTAGCAAAACAGCAGACAGCCTTGGCCTGTTTGAATCAAACCCCGTGATTCTTTGCAAACCCTGTTCCAAGCAAATCTCTTTCTTGGTCAACATTCCATTCCCAGGAAATCGCCACAGATGTGAGACTTGCCAATACCCACAATTTCCTAGGCAATAAAATGTGTGGCCATTTGGGAAGTTGGCAGACTTCAATCCAAAAGACAAACTAACTTCCTGAGGTACAGGAGTTCACACACCCCATCTCAGAGATAACATCAAAGGACAGTTTATTTCTCATGATTGGGGAACACCTGGAAGAAACAATGACACTGTATTGATCCTGTAAAATGTGTACACTTTTGTTGTGTAAGACCAAGGAAAGGAAGCAATTTCCTGCAAGACAATTTCAACTTCTAAATATTAATTTACAACTGTAAATTAAGGGACCTCTTTGATCATGTGGTATAAATACTGGTCCAATCCAACAGACTTTTGCTGGCTCTTGGTAGGAGTCAGCCCGAGAGGCCTCTCGTTCTCTGCATGCCTTGGGGTGGGGGAAACTTTGCTTGCATTTTTATTTTTCTGGGTATTTACTATCAATGTTTAGGAAATAGGATTCTACTGTGTTGGCATGCTGACATAGCGTCTTGCTGGTCACCTTGCCAGGTAAATCTTTGAGTGTTTTTCTTTAATAAAGATAAGTTTTATTTCAAGAAGAGACCTTTGAGTGTCTCTGCCAACACCTTAGTGATTTCCAAGCTTACACCTCTGCCTTTGGTAAGGAGGCACCACTCAGGGGACACACGAACCGAGGGGAGAGTGTGAGTAACATGGGTAAACATGCTTTCACAGACACGTGCAGCCACACACATTCTTCTCACAACAATATGATTACATATGTGGTAACCACTGCTAGAATTTTGTATGCTAAATACTAGAGAAAAGAAGAAACTCCACCAAAAGAAGAAATAATGTACAAGCTATTAGAGACAGCTGAGATGGACAAATTAACTCTGTTATTACAAGGCAAAAGATAAGATACTTTTGAGAAAATATGGTCAAGAACTATCTTAAGTGATATACACTATAATCACCAGAAAACACAAACAGAAATATAAATTGCAAATATTATATATGCATGCATAAAGTAATAGAAAAGGTGCAAGAAGAAATGATTGTAGCATAAAAAAGAAAGTTTAAGCATGATCAATGAAAGGTGCTCCCGATTCATATTTTGTTTGTTTTGTGTGTGTTTTGTGTCTGTTTTTGTTGCTGTTGCTGCTATGTGTTGAAAAGCAATAAAAATCATCTATTAAAAAAAGAATAAACCTCTGTTGGTCTTAAAGGTGCCACTGGACTCTAAATGTGTTGTACTGCTTCAGATTAACACAGCTGACCAATTGGACCTATATTTGTGTATTATAATGTTGAATTCTGTATTCCTTTTGAAAAAGAATAAAAAATGTTTGGGGAAAAAAACCTGGATATCTCTGTGCTGGGTTACCGTTGAAGGAGGTTTGGGACCTGCAGACAGAGAGACTCTGGATGCGATCACACACAATCCACTCTCAATGCACTTTCCAACTGGATTTTTACACTGTGAACCGGCAAAATCCAATTCAAAAGTGGATTGAAAGTAGATTGAAATTGGAATATTTAGTGTGTGTGATTACAGCCACTAGATCCCTTCACTCCTATCCTGGCTTGACTACGCTAGTTACTCACAACTTTCTGCACTCTCATGAAAGGTGACTTTAAAGATTTAGATAGTCTGGATCCTGCTTACCCAAAGCCACGCCACACTTTCTTCTGCGCACGTCCCTCCTTTTCATGTTGGTGTCAGTTTCATCAATCTAATTGGTCTAGATTCTCTGCTGTGATAGGTTTCTTTGTTTGTCTAACTAATGTAGTTATTTGATATGGGGAGGGAAAGTGGAATGGTGTAGCCAGATCTTATCAGACCTGGGGAGCTAAGCAGGGCCAGTAGTTGGGTGGGGGATCACAAAGGAAGACTCTGAGGAGGCAAGGGATGACAAACCACTTCTGCTTCTACTTGCCTTGGCTGTAACTTAACGGCACTTCCTAAGCACACGTTTATTTGATACAGTCAGGGGTCATTTCCTGCCGGAGCACCCCGGAGCAGCACTCCGGCAGTAAGGAGCCCAGCCCCCGTCCCCTGCTTTTCCTGGCCCGCCCGCGGAGAGGGAATCTCCATTTAATTACCTGGGTTCCCAGCCCAATTGGGCAGGGAAGCCAGGCATGTCTGCCCACCTCCCCTTCCTCTCTCCAGCTAGCCCGCCATGGCAGGTTGGCTGGAGAGGGGAAGGGGTGGCGTGCCGACATGGCCTCCTTTCCCCCCGAGCCTCTCCGCTTTTGTGGAGCGACTCGAGGGGGGATTTAAATGCCTGGGTTCCCAACCTGATCTTCTCCAGGTGCCCCTGGAGGGGGGAGAGGGGATTTAAACTCACTGGCATATGCCTTAACTCATTTTAAACATGCCTGCCATTTTTCAGGGTGTGTGGCATATGCAAATGAGCTATGCAAATGCACTCCTGCACCTCCTTCTCCAGGAAATGACCCCTGGATACAGTCATATACTGAATTTCTTCCACAGCATTCAAAGTTATTTATATCCCAAAATAAAACAAACATATAAAAATGGATGGGAAAGGAAACAACAGAAAAGGAAGAGCAGAACAAGCAAAATCAGACACTAACTGTTGGAAAAACTTGTGAGCTCCCCCCCCCCCAACAGAAGATTTATCCCTTTTATGAATGTAAACTGAGTGATCTTGATTGGAAAGGCAATTCCAAAATCTTTTTCGTAGGAAAACAGATCAATGGGTAAGAGTCCAAATCGATGGATACAATCCAGACCTGGTTAGTCAATCCTCACTGATTGTTATGGGAGATACTTGAACACATGCTTAATTCTCACAATGAAATCAATAGACTTAAGAGGGATTACCTCTGGCTAGATCGTGCCCATCATTGTTCAGGTTATATGTGTATAAGAGAACGAAATGGAGGAGGGTGAGGTAAAATACATCTGAATTTTTTTTCTTGCGCAATAATTCTTCACTTTTGTTATTTTAATAGTAAAGTAAAGGTAAAGGTTTCCCTTGCTCAAAAGCCAGTCGAGTCCGACTCTAGGGTTGCGGTGCTCATCTCCGTTTCAAAGCTGAAGAGCCAGTGCTGTCTGAAGAAGTTTTCGTGGTCATGTGGCCAGCATGACTAAACACCAAGGCGCACAGAATGCTGTGACCTTCCCACCAAAGCGGTACCTTTTTATCTACTTGCAATTTCTTGCTTTCGAACAGCTAGGTTGGCAGGAGCTGGAACTAGAGACGGGAGCTCACTCCATCATGCGGCACACTCAGGTCTCGAACTGCTGAACTACCGACCTTCCACAGCCTGCAGTTCAGTGCCTTAACCACTTGAGCCACCGCAGCTCCCTTTTACTGGCTCTCAGTTTATAAACTGTACGTTAGATCTCTCAGTTATCACCTTAAGAAGTTTCCAGGCTGTATCTTGGATCTTTCAATATCACCCCCACCAGCCCCTTGTAGAGAACCATGTGCGCAATTCTACTAAATAGTGTCCAGACTGACGTCCCGGTATCTCACACAATGGACCATAACATTTCCCCATCAGATTGCAGCATTCGTGATACTGCCCTGTTTCATAATCCATTTTTATTATTTGAATTCGTTCCATTCCATCAGATCTATTTTTAATCAGTCTATTTTTTTTCCCCCTCTAAAAAAAAATTGAATGCACTTCTTAAAAGTAATGGCCATTTATCCAGTGGTCTGCGGTGAATAAGAATCATCTCCAGGTGACTGCAGGAGCAGGGGGGGGGAGAAAAACCCTCTGTAAACAGGAAGGGTCTTTTTGGTGTAGTGGTTAAGTGTGCAGACTCTAATCTGGGAGAACCGGGTTTGATTCTCCACTCCTCCACTTGCACCTGCTGATGTGACCTTGGGTCAGTCACAAGCTCTGGCACAGCTGTCCTTGGAAAAGAGCCGTTTCTTTGGGAAATTCTTCTCAGACGTCTAACAAAACCCCAGTTCTCAGTATCCCTCCAGGAAAACCATCAGCAGCTATAATTGGGTTTCAAGGTATTTTTACTAGCATGCCTGAGTTGGGAAATCCCTGGAGATTTTGGGGGTAGAGCCTGGGGAGGTAGGATATGGGGCTGGGATGGAAGGGACCTCAGTGGGGAATAATGCAGCACAGTCCACCCTCCAAAGCAGCCATTTTCTCCAGGGGAACTGATCTCTGTTGCCTGGAGATCAGTTATAATCCCAGGAGATCTCTGGGCCCCGCCTGGCGGTTGGCAACCCTACTCTCATCCTCTTTGAGGCCATCCAAGTGTAAATTGGCTGATTCTTTGGGCCAGTAACATTTGCGGTCTTATTTACAAGGTTTAACCTTTAACTCTATCGCCCGGATTTTCAAAGGGTTTGGAAGTCGGGTTGCCAGACCCCAGGTCCCAGCAGGGGTTCCCCCAATTTCTTTGGGGGGGCTTTGACTCGTCGTTGGCAGGGAAAAACCCACCCCCAAATAGGGACGTCATCACACAATGTCCCTGATGCAACGACGTCAGGGTGGCTTACAAATTGATAAATCACAGCCACCAATTAACAACAAAACAACGATTCGCCACACAACAGTCACAATAAACTCAAATCCAATAGCGAGAAGCCAATAAACGGCTTGGGATGGAAAAAACACACCCATCCGTCATCAGCATTAGCTAAAGTCCTCCTAAGAATGTGAGTGTTACCAAGGATCTGCAGAACAGGGGCTGGACTACGTGGCCTGAATGGCCCCTTCCAACCCTGTGATTCTGTGAACAGCCTGTCTTGCATTTGCTTCCGAAGCTGGTGTGTCGCATGGACACACATGAAGCTGCCTTAGACTGAACCAGCTCCTTGGCCCATCAAGGTCAGGATTGTCTACCCCAGGGGTATCAAACATGCGGCCCAGGGGCCAGATGAGGCCCCCGGAGGGCTTCTGTCAGGCCCGCAGTGGAACTGGCTGTCTTCTGCTGCTTTTTCCACTTCTGCTGCTGCTGTGTCGTCGTAGGTTTGCAGCTTACAGATACACACCAGAACCGCATGCTCAAGATTGCAACAGCACAGACATTTTGATGTAATGATTCAGAGCAAGAGGTGCCAGTTATCTGACACTGTTAAATAGGCAAAATATTGCAAGAGTGCCAATGTTTTAAGCATGTTTTTATTTTAAGTTAAAAAACACCCTTTGTGTTTGTGTCCTTTTTAAAGTTTATATCTCCACTACCTGCCATTACATATTATGACACCACATGGCCCAACAAGGTCTCATTTATGTCATATCCGGCCCTCATAACAAATGAGTTTGACACCCCTGGTCTACCCAGTACTTAGGGTTGCCAGCTTCCAGGTGGAGCCTGGAAATATCCTGGAATTAGAACAGATCTCCAGCTGACAGAGACCAGTTCCCCTGGAGAAAATGGCTGTTGTGTAGAGTGGACTTTATTGCATTATATTCTACTGAAGCCCCTCCCCGCCCCAGGTTTTACCCCCCCATATCTCCAGGAATCTCCTGTCTCAGAGTTGGCAACCCTAAGCCCTAATCTTTTTAACTGGAGATGCTGGGTATCAAGCCTGGGACCTTCTGTGTGCCAAGCAGATGCTCTGCCAGTGAGCCATGGCTCCTCCCTGTCACTAGCCTGTGCCTAATAAGAGCATGAACCCACATCAGAAGTATTTCTTCATTGACTTTATTTAAACCCTGCCTTTCTCTCCAATGGGACCCCAAAGCAGCTTACGTCGCTCTCCTCTCCTCCATCTCCTCTCCTCCATTTTATCTTCACAACAACCCTGTGAGGTAGGTTAGGCTGAGAGTGTGATTGTCCTAAGGTCACCCAGGGAGTTTCTAAGGCTGAGCATGCAGGCACAAAAAGGTTGGGGACCCCCCAGGTTAGAGATTAAAGCTGGAGAGAGCTTGGTTCAAATCAACCAGGAAGCTCACTGGCGGACTCTGAATCAGTCACACTCTTAGCCAAAGCTACATCACCGCCTGTAGCAAGGTCAAAAAGGAGATAGGGAGAACCCCGCACGCCTCCCTGAATTCCTCCAAGGTGGATTGGAAATGCAATAGCAGTAAATAGGAATTCTTCCAGCTGAACTAGGTAAAGGTAAAGGTTTCCCTTGCTCAAAAGCCAGTCGGATCCGACTCTAGGGTTGCGGTGCTCATCTCTGTTTCAAAGCCGAAGAGCCAGAGCTGTCTGAAGACGTTTCCATGGTCATGTGGCCGGCATGACTAAACACCGAGGTGCACGGAACGCTGTTACTTTCCCACCAAAGCGGTACCTATTTATCTACTTGCAAATTCTTGCTTTTTTTTTAAATGTGTTTTTATTAACTTTTTCTTCCAAAACAAAAAACAAAAATGTGCTCATTTATACAGCTTTAAAATAGACGAGCATACAGCCACCTTTTCTTCCAAACTCAATAAGCCCTTCAAGTTTAATTTCCACTTATACAGTTTACTCCAATTTTTTTCCAAAAACGGATTCATCTTTCCCATTCAATATACACAATATTCTATCCATTTCAGTGACATCAAATAGTTTGTGTATAACCTCTATCTTGTCTGGAATTTTGTCTATTTTCCAATACTTGGCATAAAGTATTCTAGCTGCCGTTATACAGTGTATCATCAAATTCTTTTCTGCTCTCTCATATACCTCTGGAATCATGTTAAGTAAAAACAGTTCTGGTTTTACTGGAATTGCAACATCCATAATTTCCTTTAAGATTTTACCAATCATTCTTGCTTTTGAACTGCTAGGTTGGCAGGACTAACTAGAAGATGGTTAATATAAAAAACAGTAAAGAATTCAAGGAACAGAAGAGAGGAAATCTACTTAACCCTGTATTTAAATGTGTTTCTTGACCCTTTAGAGGGAATTACATCTTTTAAAAACACACACACACACACAACCTTAAGAATGACAACTACAGTGTTTGACCTCCGAATCAATCTGGTTTTTTATAGAACAGCTGCAACTGAAATACATTAAAACATGATTACAGGATAGGTAATTACCAGGGGCAGGATGAACAGTTGAGTACATAAGTACAGAATGACACACCAACCACTTTGTTCTGAAGGAAAGGTGTCACCCAACAAGCTACAGGCCAAAAAAGCTACAGGTCAAAGCATCTGGCACAGATGCTACACCGCATTGTCCATTTTTAGTGAAGAGAGTCAGCTGCATTGAGCGGGACTTGCTTCCTAGTAAATATGCATAGGATCACACAGTAAACATTATACAGAGAATACAGTCAATCCATAAAATAGTTAAAAAGCAAGGTCAAGAGATGAGGGAGGGAGGAAATGAAGTAGCAGATTGCTAATTAACATTTTTATTATCTTGTGAGGAAGGGAGAGAGGGCCGCCTGTAATTGCATTTTTTTTTTAGGCTGAGCCATGACCAGCACAAAACTCAAATTGCGTGGCACCTTTAGCTTTAAAACATCCCCGACATGAGAAGTTCTGCAAAAATGGGTGGATTTGTAGATTCTACAGAGCTATTTTCGTAACGGGTAAGACAGGAGTTCCCAACATATATGCATTTATTATATATGTATAAAGGTAAAGGTAAAGGTTCCCTTGCTCGAAAGCCAGTCGAATCCGACTCTAGGGTTGCGGTGCTCATCTCCGTTTCCAAGCCGAAGAGCCAGCGCTGTCCGAATACGTTTCCGTGGTCATGTGGCCGGCATGACTAAACACCAAGGTGCACGGAACGCTGTTACCTTCCCACCGAAGTGGTACCTATTTATCTCCTTGCAATTTCTTGCTTTCGAACTGCTAGGTTGGCAGGAGCCGGAACTAGAGATGGGAGCTCACTCCATCATGCGGCACCCGGGTCTCAAACTGCTGAACTACTGACCTTCCACAGCCTGCAGTTCAGCGTCTTAACCACTTGAGCCACCGCAGCTCCCAAAGGGTCTCTCAGCAACTTACACCATTAAAGCCATATAAATAAGTTAAAAATAACACAAAACAGATACACAATATAAAATATTAATACTAAAATGTTCAACTCCACTGCTGGACCTCCTGAGGGCACCTAGTATTTTTGGCCACTGTGTGACAGAGTGTTCGACTAGATGGGCCATTGGCCTGATCCAACATTGGCTTCTCTTATGTTCTTATGTTCTTAACTATTAAAATATGTGTCTAATACCACACCACTAACAAAAAGAACCCAAACATTTGGATTACCCTCCAAAGGCCAGCTTAAACGATTCAGCCTTGCATGCCCTGAAGATACAAACAAGACTGGTAGGACCCAGTTGTCATTAGAAGTCTCTTCCCCTGGTGACAGTTAACTGAGCCATCTGGGGGCAAAAGACAACTAGAGGATGACTGAAGGAAGGACAGGGGTTGTAACAAGAGAAGCAGTCCTGTAAGTCCACCCAGCAGTTCGAAAGCTTCGGCGAGTAGATAAAATGGGTACCACTCCTTAGAGAGGATGGGCACACACACACACACACACACCTGTGGCAGAGGTGTTAGCCGGTGAACGGAAGGTTCGGCTTGCAAGATTGAAAGCCTAGAAGATCTCTTCGGCATCAAGAAGCCTGTAATGGGCCATTCCGGCCAGGTGGTGGCAGCATGGAGCTGCAACCCGAAGAGTCTTGGAGAGGAAGAGCTGACGTCATCCAGCCAAGCTGAGTGGGAAAAATGCCATCCGGATCACGTCTGAGTTGCAACTGAACAAATCCTCGTCGGCTGCAAAACGTGTGCTATGTAAAGATTATATGTGTTGTCCTCCCTTACCCCTATAGAGCATTGTTAGTCCCTTGTGAAATGAGTAACTGTAAATCGCTCAGAGCCAGCAGCTCTGATGGATAGCTTCTGCCTTATATAGTGAAGAGTCATTATGAGAGTCATGGACAGCTTTTCTCCCCGACATTTTGTAGAAGAAGAAGAAGAGAAGAGACTGGATTTATGCCCCACCCTTCACTACCCAAAGGAGTCTCAGAGTGGCTTACAAACTCCTTTCCCTTCCCCTCCCCACAACAGACACCCTGTGAGGTAGGTGGGGCTGAGAGAGCCCTGAGTGAAACTTATCTTCTTCAAGAACAGCTAGGCCAGAGCTATGTCTTGCCCAAGGTCATCCAGCAACTGCAAGTGGAGGAGTGGGGAATCAAACCCGGTTCCCCCCCATTAGAGTCTGTGCACTTAACCGCTACACCAGACTGGCTCATTTTGTAGTTGGAGCCGCCTCCTGGGGCAGCCATTTTGTTATTGCGACCACCACCCTGTGTCGAAATTACCAAAGCTGCTTGCATGTTCAAAAAGGCCGGGGACCCTGATACAACATCAATTACACTGGCTTCTGATCTGCCCCCGAGCCCAGTTCAAGGTGGTCTCTTAAACCTTTGAATCCCTACTCTGGTTTGAGACGAGAGTATCTGAAGTCCTGCCTTCTCCCAAATGTTCCTGCCCGGGAATCGATTGCCGCACTGGCAGCCACAGGCATAGGCAAGATTGCCACTGCTGCCACATGAGCCTCCTGACCCCTGGAGGGAGTGGGCATGCGTGGTGTTGGGAGCCTACTTGCCACAGGAAGTCGTGGCGGCTACAAGCATGGACGGCTTCAAAAGGGAATTAGATAAGCATATGGAGCAGAGGTCCATCCATGGCTATTAGCCACAAGGTATAGATAGGGACTCTGGGGCAAGTGATGCTCTGTCATCTTGGTGCTTGGGGGGGGGGGTCAACAGTGGGAGGGCTTCTAATGTCCTGGCCCCACTGCTGGACCTCCTGATGGCACCTGGTATTTCTGGCCACTGTGTGACACAGAGTGTTGGACTGGATGGGCCTTTGGCCTGATCCAACATTGGCATCTCTTATGTTCTTATGTTCTTACCAGTGTTCCCTCTAAGCTGAGTTTGTGTGAGCTAGCTCACAGTTTTTTAGCCTCCAGCTCACACATTTTTGTCCTAGCTCAGGAAGGGACGGCTCCGGAGCAAACTAATTTTATGCAATAGCCAAATTGCCCGCTCACAACTTTAATGCCGGTAGCTCACAAAGTAGAATTTTTGCTCACCAGACTCTGCAGCTTAGGGGGAGCATTGGTTCTTACTCCCCCTGTTCTTTCCCCCTCCATTGAAGGGCACTGCTGTGGGTGGTCAAGGCTCTGCCCAGGCCAGGGCCCACGGTGAGCTGAAGTTTTCTCTAGAAATTCTCAGTCACCTACCAGTTGGGCATACCTGAGTCATCCGTCATAAGCAGGGAGCTGATCATCTTGTGGGCAAGCGGAATTAGTCCACCGGGTTCCTTTCCAGGCCTTCAAATAGTCACACACCATACTCACAAAGAGCCACCTCACACACCTGTTGACCTCACAATGTTACCAACGGAACGTAAAACAAAGACCAGAGCAAACCCTCCTCCCACCAGCCACGAGAGTTCCAGCCGGCAAGGCCCGCTGAGCGCAGGAGACGTCCCGGCCCCTAGCAGGCACACAGCAACTACAGGCAGCGAGAAGAGGCAAACAAACCCAGAGAGCCAGTGTGGTGTCGTGGTTATATTAGATGGTTCGAGCTGGTTTTAAAATAGCTTTAATTGTAATTCATAAGTTTTACTCTGTGTAAGCCTGCCCTGAGCTGTCTGACAGACAGACAGACAGACAAAGATACAACTTATGATAGGGGACTGTAGTACTGGTTCAAGCAATTTAGTGATGAAAATTCATACATACAGTTCTTTAATGCTCTTCATACGAATACTTCACAAGAAGGAATTCCTAAATCCTATAAATAAAACAAATCTTTCAACTACGTCTTGGATGATTTATTATTAAAAATTGTAAAGTTTTGATCTATGCAAATCTTACCAGAAACTTTTCCAAACAGCTTTGGACTAACAATTTTCAACTTCCATCGGACGGTCTGTCTTAACAACTTAACTCACACACCTCATTATATACAAAAATTCCAAATCATATGCTAACCAGGTCTGCAGCAATTTTATTTGTCTTTGTGACCTCACAATGTCACCAATGGAACGTAAAACAAAGACCAGAACAAACCCTCCTCCCTCCAGCCATGAGAGTTCCAGCCGGCAAGGCCCGCTAAGCGCAGGAGACGTCCCGGCCCCTAGCAGTCACACAAACAACTACAGGCAGCGAGAAGAGGCAAACAAACCCAGAGAGCCAGTGTGGTGTCGTGGTTATATTAGATGGTTCGAGCTGGTTTTAAAATAGCTTTAATTGTAATTCATAAGTTTTACTCTGTGTAAGCCTGCCCTGAGCTGTCTGACAGACAGACAGACAGACAAAGAGTGCTGGGCTAGTACCCGGGAGACCCAGGTTCGAATCCCCACTTTTGCCACGGAAGCTTGCTGGGCGACCTTGGCCCAGTCACACTGTCTCAGCCTAACCCAGAGGTCATTTCGGGGGGGATCGCGGGGGATCGCAGTTCCCCCGGGTGAGGTATGGGGGGCAGGGCACATGACGAAGCCCCGCCCCCTGCTTCCGGCCGCCCCGCTTCCGGCCCTCATTCAGCCAGGAGGAGGAAGGAGAAGAGGGAGGGTAAGTTGCTTCCTCCCTGCCTCTCCCCACCCCTGCCTGCCTGGGGCCAGGGAGGTCCTTGGCGGGGCTTCCTTGCACTCCCGCCGGCCTTGCAGGTCCACCACCGGGCCTCTCATGGTGCTTGGCAGTGGAGCTGCAAGGCCGGCAGTGGCGGTGGCCGGGACCATTGGGGGCGGGGTGTGTGGCCTGATGACACACTTCCGGTGATGTCAGGGGGTGTGGCCTCATGACACACTTCTGGTGATGTCAGGGGGTGTGGCATATGCTAATGAGTTATGCTAAGGAGTTCCCCTAGCTCTTTTTTACAAAACGACCCCTGGCCTAACCTACCTCACAGGGTTGTTGTGAGGATAAAATGGTGGAGAGGAGGAGGACGTAAGCCACTTTGGGTCCTCACTGGGGAGGAAGGCAGGGTAGAAATGAAGTGAGTCAATAAACAAACAAGCCAGCCAGAATGGGTCACTCCATGGTCTCAGCATCCTGCCACAGTTCCAGACCCCAAGTGTTAAGTGCTGGAGGCAACATGCCTGGACATTGCGGCCGGGGGGGGGGCTCTACATTACTCTAAATGTATAGAGATAATGCTGGACAAGCTTGCCTTTTGTGCCAGGGAAAGGACTCTTTAGATGCGGCTTTTTTCTCTTCTTTTGACCGCAACCTGAACGTGAACTGCATCTACTTGAATAAAATGTAAGTTTACCTTTTTCTGCAATCTGTTTCTTGAGAGATTTACTTACTGCACTCAGTATCACGCTTCAATGGCTGGACAAAACTATGCTGTGTTAACCAAATATTCCGATATTAAGTCCAAATGTCCTTATAAATTCCTCACAAAATGGTATAAGACACCAGCACAGCTAGCTAATATGATCCCAGGACTGAGTTCTTTGTGCTGGCATTGTAAACAGTCTAAAGGCTGGTATGCACACATGTGGTGGGAATGTGCAGAAGTAAAGATCTTTTGGAGGGAAATTACTGAAATCATTAGGAAAGTATGCAATGTAACATTACCTATAGACTTTAACCTAATGCTGTTAAGCACAATAGGAAGCCCATTATTGGATAAGAAAACTCAAAATCTAGTCAAGGCTATGATACTGGTGGGAAAGGCAGTTATCGCTCTGGGTTGGAAAGACAAAAGTAAATGGACAATAGAAATCTGGCACAACTATTTGTTTGATTTTATACAGTCAGACATTGTGGAGTCAACCAACAAGGGAACAACATGGGAAGAAAAATCCACGGAAATCAAGACCAGATGGAAGATCTACCTAGACTGGATGATGAAAGAAAGAAGGAAGGACATTCAGTGGAAGATTAAGACTCCGTGCCCTTGGCTGGGGGGGAAGGACTATGACTAAAAGAGAAGGAGGGAGGTAAAGAGGAAAGGGGAGAAAATGTAAATAACTATAAATACTCAATGTAACAGACTAAACAAACAATTTAAAAGATTAAAAAGTCCAAATGTCCTTGTCAAAATGACAGAAGTCCAGGCAATGGGACCTAGAGTATATGCAGCAAAGTACCTGTTGTTATCCAAGGAACAAGATCTGTGGCCCTTGTTATTCTCCCTAGAGGGAGATCCTCATCAGCTACTGTGAAGCAACCAAAAAACAAAACAAAAACAAAACCTTGGGCTCTCTTCAGAAGAGGTTGGGATTCTCCCACAAAGCCTCAGCGGCTCGCCACATTTGAACAATGCCATATTTGACAGTTCCACTTAATCAGAAAACCCCGCATAGGGTTTTGAATCCGTGCATACGCATTACATCAAAAGACCAAATAATGAAATTACCCTCTCTCTCTGAAAATTCTTCATCATTGCATGAAAGCATGCTCGCGGGATTGGGAGTTTTGCAACTATGTCCCCACCCCTACGCCAGGATATAAGAAGCAGAAAGTAAAACATTTCATGGGGCGGACCTCGCTCAATAGTCATGCCTATATGAATGAGAGAGCGGGCCGACATTATTATTTTTTTAAGCTGTCTTCCTGGCTAAGAAGCAGCCTGGGTCAGGCCCCAAATGTCACCGAGAATTACCTGATGGATAGCTCAATCTTTGAACTGCAGATGACAATGGGAAGAGGTGTTGCTTGAAATGTAGGCCACGGTAAGACTCAAAATATAGAGCAGAAAGGCATTGGACCCGAAATAATCAGAGGTATCAGGATCTCTGAAGCGCATTTACAACCAAGAATTGTTTCACCTCCGGCTGACAACCGGCTTTGACAGCCTCAGCTAACCTTCAAAACTTCAAAAAAAAGCCCCTCAAACTTTGCAAAGCTTTGAAGTGCAAGCGAGCTCCCTACTCGCTCATTCACTTATTCTGGTCCTCTTGGATTTGCATCATGTTTCTTGCTCTCATTAGAAAGTCTCTCCGAAGATTTATTTACAGGAGCCCAAGTTTCACGCTTTTGTTTACACCGACCTACCTGAAAAGCAAATGAAGCAAAAAGAAGAGCCCCTCCGGATAGGGAAGGCGCCTCTTGCCTCATCTGCGGTTCCAGGACGCGGCTCTGAATCAGCCACTTACAAAGGAAATTGCTGCTTTCCCCTGATTAGCCCCATCTCTGCCTGTGCAAATGGGTGCATCTGGGAAGCAATAAAAAAACCTGTCAGGATGAACCTGGAACAGACATTGCGACACAGGGGGACGATCTGGTCTCCTTTGCCACTCGCCTCTTTGCAAGCCATGCATTGTTTTCCAGACTCGGGTGCCAAAAGGGGGGACGTGGGAATAGCATCAACACCAAATATTACCAGTGTGAGAATTATGGACCCAGTTGCCATTGCAAGATGTGGTGGGAGCTGCAAGCTTCAAGAGAGGACTGGATAAACATATGGAGCAGAGGTCCATCAGTGGCTGTTAGCCACAAGGTATAGTTGGGACACTCTGTCTGGGGCAGTGATTCTGTTTCTTCTTGGTGCTTGGGGGGCAATAGGGGGAGGGCTTCTGAAGTTCTGGCCCCGCTGGTGGACCTCCTGATGTCACCTGGGTTTTTGGCCACTGTGTGACACAGAGTGTTGGACTGGATGGTCCACTGGCCAGATCCAACATGGCTTCTCTTATGTTCGTATGTTCAGATTACATAGTCAAACACATTTCTCCATTCCAGCTCATATCTGATGAAGGGAGCTTTGATTCAGTAAAGCTCCCACTCCAAAAATCGTGACAGTATCTAAGGTGCTACGGGACTCTTCTGCTGCAGAAGACATGGCTACCCTCCGAGACTATCAAGCAAACCTAATTCACTTATAAACTTGGAGTTCTTAACAAAGTACAGGTGAACGCCATCACTTGGTGCTGTGCTTGTCCAGAGATGAACATGCCTATACGGCCTAGCCCTGAGTTCAGTACACTGCTTTCCAGTCTGTACACTGCTTTCAGTACACTGCTTTCCAGAGAGCCAGTCTGGTGTAGTGGTTAAGTGTGCGGACCGGGTTTGATTCCCCACTCCTCCATATGCAGTTGCTGGTGTTACCTTGGGTCAGTCATAAGTTCTGTCAGAGCTGTTCTCTCAAGGACAGTTCTCAGGAGAGCTCTCTCGGCCCCACCTACCTCACAGGGTGTCTGTTGTGGGGAGGGGAAGGGAAAGGAGTTTGTAAGCCGCTCTGAGACACCTTTGGGTAGTGAAGGGCGGGGTATAAATCCAATCTCTTCTCTTCTCCCTCTCTCTTCTTTCAGGATTGGTTATTGGGTTGTCAGCCCCCTGGTTCAGTAGGGCAATACTAAAATAAAATAATAAACATGAAATTAATAAGTGGCCCTAGGCCAATGGGTTGACATCACTTCCTGGGAAACCTGGAAGTGATGCCATGCCTTTCTAGGTATTGGCTGGAAATCAATGGTCAAATCTTAGATTCCCCCCCCTGATTCCTAGAGGGGACTGGGATCACTTCCAGGTCCCATGAGAAGTGACGTCACATTGTCACCAACAGCTCTTTCCCATAACCCCTCCCATCAGTATCTTACTAGTTGCCAGGCTTGCAACCTTATTGGTAAGGTTGCTAAAGAAGTCAGTTGTAAAATACCAGGGTTGTTCCCTTGCCCAAGTGTTGCGCACAGCCTCTGGGTTGCCAAAACAGCAGGAAGAGGGAGCTTGATGCTGTACACAAAACCATTAAAAAAAGTCCCTCCCCATTTATTTAGAGGGGACTGGGATCACTTCCAGGTCCCACTAGAAGTGACGTCACATTGCCACCAACAGCTCTTTCCCATATCCCCTCCCCTCAGTCTCCTACTGGTTGCCAGGTTTGCAACCTTATTGGTAAGGTTTCCTAAGAAGTCAGTTGTAAAATACCAGGGTTGTTTCCTTGCCCAAGTGTTGTGCACAGCCTCTGGGTTGCCAAAACAGCAGGAAGCTTGATACTGTACACAAAACCATTTTAAAAAGTCCCTCCCCGTTTATTTAGAAAGGTTTTGCTATTCCTGCTCAAACATTCCCAAAGAGATCAGAATCCTTCTGGTTGGATCCACAGTTGGATCCCAGAGAAAACCTCTCTTGCGGAACGGAAGGGATTGGCACCACTGGAGCAGATGTGGGCCTTCCTTCCTCCTCTTGCAGTCTAAAATGTCCTCTTCAAACTGCCCCCGGGGGATAGGAACAGCATGAGAGGGACTCAAAGGTCCAAATGCCACCCAAGGGTTTTCTAAACAGCATGTCTGTTTTAACAACTCATGATGCCCCTCCCCCCTCATTCTGGTGACCCCAGGAGACAGACAGACATCTTTGAGAAGGGCTGAACAGATGCTGAGGGCAAATCAAAAGCATTCATTATTCCTTCTCTGCCACTCAGGGGTCATTTTGTAGAAAAAGAGGTGCAGGAGCTCATTAGCATAACTCATTAGCATAACTTATTTGCATCTGTCACACCCCCTGACATCACCGGAAGTGTGTCAGAAGGCAACACCCACCGCTCAGGCTCCACTGGACTGTTTTGGATTGCTAGCTATGGGGGGGGGGAACGTGCAGATCTGCCCTCGCAGAGGAGGGAGAGCTTGTACCTGAATAAAACTTGGTCTTAAAGGTGCCACTGGACTGTTTTGGACCGGGGGGCCGGGGGGAGCTCTGCAACTTACCTGGCTGCTTCTTGCTTTGACTGAGGGCTGCTGGGAGCAGGGAGTGGGGCTTGTTGCATGTGCCCGCCCCCTGGGCTCTTTACTGCCGGAGCGCCGCCCCTGTGCACTCCTACAGGGAATGACCCCTGCCGCCACTACTGAAGAGACCTGATCCTCTCCCTGGATAAGCCGAAGCAACAACAGTGAAGGGTTTCTGTTTAGAAGGACTGTGTTGTTGACCAGGCTTGGTCCTTTGTGTGCCTCCCTCCCATTTGTAGTAATTTGGGATGGAGTCAGGAGAACGTTAGAAATGCTTCATCCACTGAAGACTCTGTCTCACCCCCTCCCCATCCAAACAATGAAATATCCACTTTCAGATCTAACCTCTAGAAAAAAACAAGACCAGGCTAGATCCATGCCTTCCTGGAGGACATGTCTTTTGACTCACAAGTTCATCGCCTCAAAAATATAATGACAATAAAAGCACTTTGCACATGTGCAAACACACTTCCCCTCAGCATATGGTTGCCAGCCTCCGGGTGGGGCCTGGAGATCTCCCACTATTACGGTTTATTTGCCAGCCTCCGGGTGATAAATTCCCCTGGAGAAAATGCCTACTTTGGAGGGTGAATTCCATGACATGACGCCCCGCAGAAATCCCTCCCCTCACCAAATCCCACCGTCCCCAGGCTCCACCCCCTAGAGTTGCCAGATTAATCCTGGCAACCAGCGGGGGATAGAGGGGCCAGAAGATGGAGTATAAGGTGTGTGCGTATAAGATGGAGCTTTCGGGCTCTAGACTTTGGACTCACCCTTGGTTTCAACGCTCGGGTTACACACATAGAACCAGTGTTATGAAAACAAGTTGCCACCAATAAAACACATTAGAACAGGCATGTCCAATGTGTGGCCCGTGGGCCAGATCCGGCCCGCACTGGGCTCAGAATTGCCTCCCCCAAGCAACTTCCTTCTCCTGCTTCCTTTCCAAAGCTGCTGCTGCTGCTGCAGCCACACCCTAGTTTGTTTGCTTGTTTCCCCAGTTATCTCAGTGGCTATTTACTTCCTGCTTCTTGTTTTATACCTCTTGCCTCCCTCCCCTCTTCCTCACTCTCTCTCTCTCTCACCCTCCCCCAGACTATCTTTCTCTCTCTCTCTCACACACACACACAGATAGAGAGAGCTTCATGGCTGCTTTCTGCGGGAGAGATACACAGACAGGCATCTCTCTCTCTCTCCCACCCAGTTTCTGTTTCCTTCTCCTGGGCTCCTCCTCCTCTTTTTTGAGTCCCACGGCAGCTTTAAGACCAACATTTTATCCCAGGTATGAGCTTCTTGGGAGGGAGGGAGGGGTGGATTATTTTGACAGGCACAATGTACACTGAGGAAATTGTTTTGGCTTATTCTGAAAAGGGTTTTTTTTTAATAATTGGATTTCTCTGTTCCTATTTTCTTTCAAAAAGACCCTGATTAGGAATTAGAATACTTGGATTGGTCCTTGGAGAGTGGAGTGATTTGAGATGCCAAATGATAATAGCACACATCGGTAATGAGATAGGAAAACTAGCTCTCAATTCAGTCCAGAAGAATGCATTGTCTTGAGCTTCATTATCAATTCCAATTCAGCAATCTCTCTTTCTAATCTCCATTTGAAATTCCTTTGTAGGAGCACTGCTAGGCGACTGAATGCTGTGGTTTCTAATGTCAGACTTATGCCCATTTATTCTCTGCATCCTCCTGGACTGGATCCACCTGGATGGAATTGAGACCTAGGTTTCCTGTCTCATTACTGTAAAACCTCACTCTACTTGGTTTGCCATAGATGCTGGGGGGAGGGGACATTCCTGAGGGGAGGGTATGCGGTGTGAGTTGGAACCTTTCGCTTGTAGAGGTCGTAATTTTATTTAAGACACCTTCCTCTCCCAGAGGAACATCCTTGAGTTTGCTTGTGCCAGCTTGTGCTTAGATAACGGAATCGTATAATCCCAAACGGGGGAAAGGTTAGGAACACAACGGCTAGGCAGGACGAGTGTGACATGTGACTGGTCAGGGGGAAAGGGTTTTTTTTGAATCACCTATCTCTGCTAAGGTACACACCAAAATCACCAGATCTAACAAGGTTCTGTTCTAATCTGGATCTTGCATGTATCTCAATAAACATATCACTGCCAAAGAGAGTGTTGTTAAGAGTAACTTGACCAGGAGACTGACAATTACCAATGCTGGTACCCCCATGCTACTACCCCTCTGCATGTCACACCTAATCCAATCAAGCCTGCTATTGTCATTCACCTGCTATTGCCATTCAACATCTGAAATCACCTTTATAAAGTTTGTATCTCTGGTACCCCGTGCTACATTTTAGAGTATGCATGGCCCGGCCCAACAAAGTGGCATTGATGTCAGATCGGGCCCTCGTAACAAATGAGTTCAACACCTCTGCATTAGAATCTTATCTTGTAATTCTCTGGTTTCATCACAGGAACATGCCACTGCACGGACATTCAGAGCGCTGGAATTCATTGGTGCATCCTATTGGGGCACAGATCCAGGGCTGTGTTTGTGTGATTGACTGTCATTAAGTTTTTGTTGTTGTTGTTGGCAAGGAGCGAAATAGTATTTCCCATGAATTAACTATTAGCTTGTTACTTGTTTTGCAATATCCGTAATAATAACGATAACAGCAACAGCCACAACAAATCCAGCAATGCTAGTCAGGGCAAGTGGCACATTGGCATTGGGACAGGCTGATGCAGAATTAGAGCTGGCTGTTTAAGCCCAATTGCTAAAGCAAACAGAAGAAATCAATATAATCCAATTTAGAGGTTGATTTGTGTGTACTTTGCAATGAATATGAATATGCCAAAAGGCTAGTGTGAGACAGCATTTCACAAATGAGAAAACGCAGGGATAGACGGCGCGGGGGTGGGAGCAGCCTTTTCATCCAGACTGGGAAAACCAAGCTATTTCATTAATAAATGAGAAAAACATCCCCCACCACCACTGAACCCAATACCAAGCTTATTAGAAGCACCGGCAGATTACGGCTGCCAGAGACCTTTACAAACTGGAACTTTCTGATGGAAATGTTTTGTGGTCTAACGAAGACCCATAGACAGACCTCCCTTTGGCTTTCCAACCTCAAGGCGGTGCTTGAAGCCTTCTGGGAATTACAACTGACCTCCAGACAGCCCCGTAGCTAGGGAATTCTTTGGGAGGGGGCCTCGTGGGGCCCACCAGCTAATTAAATGGAAGTACAGTGCAGGTGGTAAGTTGGAGCACTTTGGGGACAGCTCAGGAGGGAGGGGGCACAGAAGAAACACTAGGGGGTCGGGCCCCATGGGCCCCATGTTAGCTACGGGCCAGCCTCCAGACCAATGCTCCCTCTAAGCTGTGGAGTCCTGTGAGCAAAAATCCTGCTTTGTGAGCTACTGGCATTAAAGTTGTGAGCGAGCGATTTGGCTACGGCATAAATTAGTTTGCTCTGAAGCCATCCTTCCTGAGCTATGACAAAAATCTGTGAGCTGGAGGTTAAAAAATGTTGAGCTAGCTCACACTAACTCAGCTTAGAGGGAACACTGCTCCAGACTACAGAGATCGGTCCCCCTGGTGGGAATAGACATTTTGGTAAACCATAAAGTCTAGGAGAAGTAAAATCCCTAGAGTGATATCAAATCCCAGTGGAGCTCTCTGCCCTCCCCAAAGGCCACCCTCCCAAAAATTAGGGTTGCCAACTTCCAGGTGAGGTTGGCTGAAAATGGGGCCTGGAGATCACCAGATGACCAAGATCAGCTCCCCTGGAGGATAGGGCTGCTTTGGAGGGTGGGATCTGTTGTGTTATACAGTCCAGTACTTTCCCAACCTGGAGATGGCAACCCCCGTCACTGCCCCCAAATCTTCAGGAATTTCCCCAGGCAGAGTTGGAGCTGGACAGCATGTTTGTACGGGGAAGGGATTGGGGTCTCAATGAAGATATTTTGGGAGAGGCTTCCAAGTCTCTTCGGGGAAGTACAGGAATACAAGTTTCCTCCCCCTCAGTCTCTGAAAGACTCTCTTCTGAGGTCTCCTCGAGCTTTCGAAAGGCTCCCCCCCCCCTGAGAATTATCCAGAAAAAAGCTCAGGAAGACAAAAACCAAGCCCACTGCAGTGGGTGAGGTTCAGCCGACAGAGCCTAAGCATTCATAAGTCGCACTGCAATAAATAAAATTAATGGACTAATGTGCCATATTTGTATACATTTAATGGAGAAGGGGCATGTTTTTTGTATCCCTGGTTTGCTTCTACACTGAAAAAGTAGGCCTCAAGACCATATCCATTTTAACATCTTATGGATACAGACTTTGATGTGTGTTGCTGCTGTTCAATTCAGATGTCATTTTAAATCAAGTTAGTTTAAAGGGACACTGTAACAATTTCATGTTTAATTGTGTGTGTGTCTTTAAAAGTTTGGTTTACCTTGCTGTGTGAACGTCTAGTGTGGTTGAAATAGGCAAGTTGTGTGATTGGTGAGTGACAGAGAGGGGGAGGGTTTTTGGAATGGATGCTGTGTGGATGACTTGAATGTCTATCAGGAGTGACTGTTAGAGTTATGACAGTTGATGAAGTCAGTTAGTCAGTCAGCAGAGAGTGCTGTGTAAAAGCAGTTGATAAGAGTTTGAGTTCTGTTTTCTGTGAGAGAAGCAGAAGAGGAGTTAAGTGCTGTCTCTGAGTTGAAGGAGACTCATCCCTGTGTATGAAAAGAGTGACATTTAGTTCTGCGTTATAAGAGTTACAATTGAAAGCTGAGAGTCTAGGAAAAAGTACAGTGAAAAGTGTTACAATGTTACCTATGAAAAATCCCTGTCAGTAGAGAGAAGCTTGAGAGAGACACTAAGCCATTGTTCAAATCATTCCCAGTACTGTTTACATTATTCACCCTCGTGTTTATACTTTCGTTAAATAAATCCTATTTACTTCAAGTTTACCAGCTAAGTAAAGAATCCTTCCTCAGACCACATAGTACCACGAACGCCTAAAACCCTCGGTATACCTACCCTGTGAAAAATATTATAGAAAAAGGTTTGGAAAGCCTAAAATATTCCTGGTGGCAGCCAGATTACCCTACAGAGTAAAACTGAAAGAACATTTTAAAGTAAAACTAGACCTCCCCAAATAAGAGGTCGTTACAGACACTTAACTACATTTTAAAACTTGGGTTTAATTACAAACAAAAACACCCTATTCAGCAACCCTAATCCTACCATCCCCACCCCCACCCCCGTTGGAAGCATAATTTTGGCTGGTTCGCCCTCCCACACTAGATCTTGCCTTTGCCCTCGGCAATGTTCCCTCCAAGCTGTGGAGTCTTGTGTGCAAAAATTCTACGTTGTGAGCTACTGGCATTAAAGGTGTGAGCAAGCGTTTTGGCTACTGCATCAATTAGTTTGCTCCGGAACCCTTCTTCCTGAGCTAAGACAAAAATGTGTGAGCTGGAGGCTAAAAAACTGTGAGCTAGCACATCCTAACTCAGCTTAGAGGGAACACTGGCCCTCGGTATTGTTTGTGAGGGTCACTTGACAGCAAGGGACATGTTTTTTTTCCAGAGGGCTCAGCGGGCGGTAGCCAGAAGAGGAAAGCGGGACAGTCTGGTTCTGTGCACCACTTGCAATCGGTGGGATACCAACCCTTCTTTTCATTTACCCTGGCTGTCTCCCACCCTACTGAAATGTGTGTCACATTCATTCGCTTACAGCAACGCTGGAATTAAAGCAGAGCGGAACCAGCAGGAAACCCGATTCGGTTGCTCTTCTTTGACTGCTGCAATTCTCAACAACACACCAAGTGTGCACCAGGAAAACTGAACTTCTTACAGTGCCATCCTAAACAGAGTTACACCCTCCTGGGTCCACTGAAATCAATCAGCTCAGAAGGTTTAATTCTGTTTAGGATGGGACTGCTAAATGTCTTTGATTCGTGCCCTTCCCCTGTGGACATCACACATATCGTTAATCTTTTTCTTCAGTAAACAACTCGAAACCAGGACTAAGAATTTTATAATCTCGTGTCCGAGGGAAAAATCAATTACAAAGAGTTAGGAAAGAAGTGTATAAAGGAAATGTGTGCAGAGACATTTAGCCAACAGTTTATTAGATCAGCAAAAAACAAAAAAAAAGAGGTAAGCCAAGAGCAGAACAATAATCATACACTGACCTAACCTGAAGCCCAATATCACCAAAAGTGCAAACCATCCCAGAATATATAGCTTTCCGTATTATAAGCTGCGGCTCTCTTGTGATTTAGCAAACAAGCTAAAGCACATTTCAAGGAACACACAATAAAAGAATAATGAATTCAAACAGAGGGACAATCCAAAGCTGTCACCAAATATTAAAATTCTGGCCAGCTCTCAGATGGCTAGGCTTCCCAAGTCCCCCTGGGGGGCGGGGAAACCCCCACCCCAGAGGCCCGTTCCCTGCCACCGGCGGATCGGGCCCCGGGGGGAACTCCACCCCCACGTGCACGTCACCCGGAAGTGACGCAGGTACGCCGGGCATGCTGGGGGCGGGGCCACGGTGACGTGGATGCGGCGCACCAGACGCCGGCTGGGAGTCCCCCACTGCGGTAAGTTTCTGACTTGGCAACCCTCCAGATGGTTGACTTGAGCTCCCAACTAGTCATAATTAGGGATGGGCAGGAGCCAGGAAAAGGGAGGTTCATCCTCATTCATGGTTTCGGGGATGCCACGAACCACAAACTGTCACGAAACTTCCCGTTTACTGGACCAGTCCATGTTGTGAGGTTTGTGATCTGGTAGAACAGCCTCCCCGTTGACTACAGATGACAAACTTGCAGTGAGTCTCCAGCTGACTCTCCTCTTCTACCAAAGGGAGCCAGTTTGGTGTAGTGGTTAAGTGTGTGGACTCTAATCTGGGAGAACTGGGTTTGATTCCCCACTCCTCCACTTGCAGCTGCTGATGTGACCTTGGGCAAGCCATAGTTCTGACTAGAGTTGCCCTTGAAAGGGCAGGGACAGGATTTTGTAAGCCGCTCTGAGACTCAGAGTGAAGGGCAGGGTATAAATCTTCTTCTGCAAAGGGAGATTGCCCTGTTTTTCCTTCCAACCCTGTGATCCTCAAATTCTGGGTCTCCCAGGGTCCCCATTTTTGCCCTGGCCTCATCTCCTGGCCTGACTGCCCCACAGCCTAGTTTTCTGGAACTCTGGCCACTTCTGAGCCTGTGATTCTTGACTTCCTGGCCTCCTGGGGTCCCCCTTTTTGGCCTAGCCTCATCTGCCATCCTCCCTCTGACTGCCCCATGGACCAGTTTCCCAAAGTTCCCACCACTTCTGTGAAAAGGAGATTGCCTTCCCCTTTCTCTCCCAAGCCTCGAATCTCTGCCTCCTCTCTCTCATGTGCTGCCACCACACACCCCTCCTCCGCCTCACCCTCATCTCCTTCCATCCCTGACACGGGCTCTTTCATGCTTTCCTCTGGGCCTGCAGGTACCACAAGGGCCACTTTTGTTTGGTGTTTGAAGGACTACTTTTGGTGTTCCCAGGGCTGCAGAAGTCCAACCCCACCTGTTGCTTTGATGCTTAATTGATTAGCGACAGCATGTCTGCCACACAAACCATTGGCATGAACTGCAAAATCCTCCGTAAATACCATGGAGGTTTGTTGCAGGAATGATCGCATGACCCTTGGCTCACAAACCATGAAATAAAACATTTTTTTCTAAAGTGCTGCTATAATGCAAGACCTAGACTACAGAGTCATTGAGAATATCCTAGCATGAACTAACAGTGGTCTAAGCAAGTGCTAGGCGAGGCAAGACCTTTTGTAAGAAAAAAAGTACTTTGTTAAAAGGGAACATTTCTTAGCGCACTCCCATATTCTGGCTATAAACAAATTCAGAATAGAACTGCCTGACCAAGATATACAATGCTCAACATGACCTTGGTTGAATTAATCTATTCATGCACCGAATAATGGCTAAACTTCTCTCTTGAAGAACTGAACAGTTTGGCCTTTATCCGTTTTCAATTTTTCTTGAAGAATATTTTGAGGGGGAATTACTAATCCGACATTAAACAGCAGCAATCTAATATCCATGTATAAGGAAAGTTCATTACGGCACCAAAATTAAGCTTATAATTAGTTCCCTGCCTCCCGTTGGGTAAAATAAATAAATAATAAATAAATGAGTGCACACAATTTTAATTAACTTTTCAGGTCCCATCAATTCAAATCATGTTCAAAGCAGTATGGGAAAAGGCCGTATTGCTGTTCTTATTTTTTAAAAATATCAATTTTCACGATGTTCTTTAATTACCATAACCCCAGAAGAGGTTACAGACAATAAATTGGCAGAAGCACATGGCAGAACAAGAAATCAGGACAATAAAATGAAAATTAAAATGCCGATTCTCATTTCAGAGGGCGATCCAACCTTCCAGAGAGCCAGTCTGGTGTAGCGGTTAAATGCGCGGACTCTAATCTGGGAGAACCGGGTTTGATTCCCCACTCATCCACTTGCACCTGGCTGGATGACCTTGGGGTTCTGATAAGAGCTGTTCTTGAAAAAGAGCACTTTCTGTCAAGAGTTCTCTCAGCCCCACCTACCTCACAGGGTGTCCGTTGTGGGGAGGGGGAGGGAAAGGAGTTTGTAAGCCGCTCTGAGACACCTTTGGATTTGTGAAGGGCGGGGTATAAATCCAATCTCTTCTTCTACCTTCCAGATGCCAATTTATTCATAGTCAAGTTGACATTGCCTTAATAATGATGCCTCTTCACTAAATTCTATCTAACCCATTTAAACCAGAAAGAAAACAAAAATGCTCATCTCCAAGGATGTCATGAATTTGGGTCCAGTGTGTTTGAAAACAGAACTCATCTTGTTTGACTGTGACTATCAGATTTGTTTTTTTTCATTTATTATCTTTTTGTTGGCATCTGCTTTGCAGTGGCTTGAGACAGGCATTAACCGTTATATATGTTGGAAGTGGGGACCTTTTATCACATGTGGTGGAAGTGTAAGAAAGTTCAAAATTATTGGAAAATGATACGCAAAATTATACAAGAAATCTTAGAACTGAACCTTGAATTAAGACGAGAAATTTATTTGTTAAACATGGTACCAGATGGATATAACTCTAAAGATGTATACTTAATAACATATATAATAACGGCTGCTAGAATGTTGATAGCAAAATATTGGAAATTAGAAAAAGTACCCTCTAAAATAGACCTAATTTTAAAGTCGCTGGACCTTGCGCAAATGGATGATCTGAGTTTAAAACTACAGGGGAAAGGAATAGGTACAAAGTGAAAGATGGAAAAGGGTTTATAACTGGATAAATAGGATGGAGGAATGAAAGACTCTGAAAATATATGTACTCTGTAAAGATGTAATGTTCAATGAAAAGCAAAATAAAAGTTATAACAAAAAGAGAGAGAGCGGTATTAACCCAAAAGGACTTCTTCCCCTTGTAAGGCAAGATTCTTATCAACCAAATTGGATTCTTAGGGTTGAGGGAAGCCTTGAACGAATGGGTCTTTAACCAGGTGCTCATTTGTCGCAGACCACTGATCAAGCAAAATCCACAATTAGGCAAAGGATCTGTGACATGGAACGCCAGCAAGATTTAATTAAGTCTCCTGAGGAGGCGGAATATATCAAGTCACCGGCCCAATATCTTAAAACCCTAGAGCTCCCCCACCCCACCCTACAGGAAGGCTTTTACACTGGCCAGATGTAATGCCCTGCCCTCCATGATCTTGGAAGGCAGATATAAGAAGACTGCGTACTCAGAGAGGATTTGCCCCTGCCCCCTAGCAGAGGTGGAGACAATGGGACATTCCCCCCCCCATTGCCCCTTCAATAAACACATTCAAGATAAGACAATTTTTTTCCTTGTAGACAGTCCTGTCGTAGGGGCAGACAAGACTTGTTTAGATAAGTTATTAACAAGATGTAATTTCAGTTATCACTAAGCTAATGGCTAGATTTTGCACTCAGGCGATTAAGTAAAGGTAAAGGTTTCCCTTGCTCGAAAGCCAGTCGAATCCAACTCTAGGTGTCGGTGCTCATCTCCATTTCCAAGCCGATGGGCCAGCGCTGTCCACAGACTTTCCCATGGTCATGTGGCTGGCATGACTAGACGCCAAGGTGCACAGAACGCTGTTACCTTCCCACCGAAGCGGTACCTATTTATCTACTTGCAGTTTCTTGCTTTCGAACTGCTAGGTTGGCAGGAGCTGGGGCCAGAGACGGGAGCTCACTCCGTCACGTGTCGTGGCACTAGGGTCTCGAACTGCCGAGCTATAGACCTTCCAGTCTGCTGTTCAGCATCTTAACCTATGAGCCAACAGGGCCCCATCGGGTGCTTAAAGTGTGCAATACATTTCAGTCCTGCCCCTTTGAGCCTTGACTTAGTTTCCCTCAGGAGGTCTATTATATAGCTCTTCTTCTTAAATCCTTTAGTTTAAATTTTAAAAATGGTCACTTATGATGCTGTTATGCATTTTATAATCTATTTCTCTCTTTTTAATACAAATTTATTTAGTTTTCTGTAAA